>NW_026873981.1:0-152360 GCF_032173495.1 Musca vetustissima
AAAATTCCAAAAAAATGTCCAACAAGTTTTAAAAAAAAACCGACGATCTTACCACAATTTCCAATGAGAATTAGCTCAAATTAGCTAAAACAATCTAAATATCCGAAATAATATTTGAAAACCGATAAAAATTGTTCGAAAAACCAACCAAAATTGTTTTTATGACAAATAAAATCCAAGAAATGACGAAAATGTTCCAAAATTTTCCAAAGATTCTATCAAAAACTCACAAAAGTTGGACTAAAATCCAAAAAATAGCAAATAATTGTCGATAAATGCCGAAAATCGAACGATAATATCAAAATTGTAGCCAAGAAACTACACGAAAAAGCTTAACTTTCAATAAAAATTAACTAAAATTCGACAAATTTTCGAAAAAGGTTAAAAAAAATTTATAAATTTTCCACTCAATTTGAAAATCAAATCAATATAAATGTTTTATAGATATAAATATATGCAAAAATATCAAATTTATATTATTTTCAACCAAATTCAATATAAATAATACTAAAAATTATTATTTATATAATTTTTTTCTTGCTATTCTAATTGCAACCAAATATTAAGTGATTAATCACTCACTTTTCAGAATAAAACCACAAATTAAATACGAAAATTTTAACAAATTTTTTTTTTTCTTTTTTCACTGATCGCGATTAGTCCGTCCGCGACTAATATACGACAGACGGAGAGACAAACGAAACGACAAAACGTTGTAAAGCGGCCGTTGTATTTTTTGTTGCAAATAGGCCGGCGAATTTGTTTATGTTTTGGTTGTTATTATTATGTTTGTTATTATTTTTTTCGCGAGCTCACACAGAAAATAAAAAAACACTGCACTGACCTACCTGTTTTTGTTGATAATGATGATAATTATGATGAGTTTAGGGATGATGATGTATAGGGATGGTGATGATGTTGTGTTGTTGTTTTTTGCTGCTGAAAATGCAAACAATAAACCAATTAGAAAATCGTTTCCAAAAGCTCGTATCCGGCTCGAAGGACCAAAATGTTGACGCCGAAATTGCGTGCAAAATAGAAGAAATAAAAACACGAACGTTTTTAGATTTAAATTAAAATAAAGGCAGTTGCTTTATTGATAAAAAATAGAAGAGTGGAAAAATAGATTACCTGTTGATTGGTAGGCCAACGAAAAGAGAGTGTTTGAGAGTCAACAATAATAATGGAAGGTGGCGTCGGCGCTAATTCCATACTCGTTAGAATCTGCCATTTGACATTTCAATGTTGTAATATTACGGAGTATGAAGATTGTAACGAATATGGAATTCAATGCGTTTTGAAACACAATAAAAGTGTAAACGCCCAAGATAATGAAATCAATATGTTTTTCTAAATTAAACACAGAATATGCATAATTTGTGGTGAATATTTAGAGGTGTTGCAAACGGAATCACTAATTTAATGTACACTCTACCTTATGATGGACTCTATAAATACAAGGTCACATCTTGCCAGAAAAAACTCGCCCTGTACAAGACGCTGAAACTACCCCTGCAGATGTATCGATCTGAGGTATGAGTACTTGCGCAAGCGGATGAGGCGGCTTTGAAAAAAATCTCCAAAAGATATATATGCCGATCTGCCTTAACGTTGAATATTGGCGCTGAATGAATCATGAACTATACCATCTATATAAGAACATCGACATAGCCCGAAGTATTGAGCTGCAGCGACTGCGGTGACTAGACCATTATGTGCGAATGGATGAGGATGCCCTAGTTCTAAAGGTATATAAAAACGAACCCATATATGGTTCAGCCAATGATTCGATAGAAAACCAGTAAGGAAAGTAGTAAAGTCGGACGGGGCCTACTATATGATACCCTTCACCACTTTGGGTATATTCCACAGATGAATCTTAACAGACGTCGCATTTTTAAGAATCAGTAAAATTAAATTGGACCCATAAACATATCTTTCTGCAACCTGTACTAAAATTTTCATTTGGTCAGATATAGAGTTGCTTCTTACAATGGGACAAAATTATGTAAATCAATTTAAAGCACATATCAGTCGGATACCCGTTGATTATTTGGATACATATCTGATAAACATGAGGAGTTTGGTGCACCATTTACTTCAAATCGGACGAAAATATTTATAAAAGCTATATCGAAATCTAAGCCGATTTCATCGAAACTTGTCACAGAATATCGGCCACATTTTGAGTTCTTGGTGCATTATTTACTTAAAATCGGGAGAAAATATGTATGGTAGCTATATCCAAATTTCAACCGATTTCAATAAAACTTTCCACATGCTAGGTTATATAAACTATATAACTGTGGGTCTTTGGTGTACATTTTACTTAAAATCTGACGAAACTATATATAGGAACTATATATCTAAATCATTTTATGAACTGGCATTTCCATTTCGGATGAACAAAACTTGCAAATTATTGCACGTCATAAAATCTCAAGTATGGTTAAAATAAAAAAATAATTTCTATAAGTTGTGCAAAGTGATTTTTGTGCCAATCGATGAAGACTTGCGAATAATTTTGATCAACAGTGTGATGGATAAATTTTTTGACTTATTCGACCTACCCATTATTTATAAAAGTTATTTTATTTTATTTAAGTTTTAAAAAATAAATTTTTCTAATTTTGTAAAAGTGCGCATTTATATCTAACTTATAGGTTATACTAAGTTCACTACGAAAGATATATAGGGGCTCTGGTGCACCATTTACCTAAAATCGGATGAAAATATATATATGAGAACCATATCTAAATCTTAACCGATTTTCACGAAATTTAAGACACAACATTCTAGACTTTATTCAGTACGCTGTACCAAATTTCGTGGAAATCGAAAGATATATAGGTACTTTGGTTCACCATTTTCCTAAAATCAAACGAAAATAGATATGGGAGCTATATCTAAATATAAACCGATTTTCAGGAAATTTAACACACATCATTATAGACTATGTTCAGTACGCTATACCAAATTTCGTGCAAATCGAAAGATATTTTTGGACATTGGTGCACCATTTACCTTAAATCGGACGAAAATATATATGGGAGCTATATATAAATCTGAACCGATTTTCATGAAACTTAGCACACATCATTTTAGGCTTAATTCAGTACGCTGTGCCAAATTTCGTGCAATTCAAATAATAAATGCGACCTGTACTTTGTTTACAATTTAACATGGACAGACAAACGGACATGTTTAAATCGACTTAAAAAGTGATTCTATGCATATTCTCACAAGGAACCATGTGTCTATCTCGTTTCCTTTTGCCTGTTACAAACATATGCACAAAGACATAATACCCTATACCACAGTGTGGTGAAGGGTATAAAATGGGGGTTATAAGGGGACTACCCCTAAAAGGGGTGAATACTAGTAATTTTTGGTAGGGAAATTTGTTACCATATACGACTACAAAATACCAAATTACAGCGGATTCGGTTGAAAAACGGCCTCAAGAACCCAAAAATACCGAAAATTGGGGGTACCCTTATATGAGGGCTACCCGAAAAAATGGACCTATATTTATAATTTTTTGTGGAGAGATTTGATACCCAATAAGAACTCAAAGTACTAAATTGCAGCCAATTCGGTGAAAAAATACGGTCAAAACCCCCCAAAAACTGAAAATTGGGAGGTACCGTTATATGGGGGCTACCAGAAAAAGTGGACCTATATTTATACTTTTTAGTGCAGAAATTTGGTATCGAAAAATAACCAATTTTACCAAATTTCAGTGAATTCGGTTGAAAAACGGGTTCAAGAAACCCAAAATATTGAAACTTTGGGGGTACCCTTATATGGGAGCTATGCCTAAACGTGGACCGATTTTCATGAAACTTAACACACACCATTCTAGACTACGTTCAGTACGCTGTGCCAAATTTCGTGCAAATCGAAAGATATTTAGGGACATTGGTGCACCATTTACCTTAAATCGGACGAAAATATATATGGGAGCTATATATAAATCTGAACCGATTTTTATGAAACTTAGCACACATCATTCTTGGCTTAATTCAGTACGCTGTACAAAACTTCGTGCAAATCGAAAGATATTTAGGGACTTTGGTGCACTATTTACCTTAAATCGGACGAAAATATATATGGGAGCTATGTCTAAATCTGAACCGATTTTTCCCAATTTCAATAGGGTTCGTCCTTGGGCCAAATAAGTGACCTATGCCAAATTTTATCCAATTCGGATAATAAATGCGACCTGTATTTTGTTTACAATTTTACATGCACAGACAGAAAGACGGACGGACGGACATGCATAAATCGACTTAAAAAGTGATTCTATGCATATTCTCAAAAGGAACCATGTGTCTATCTCGTTTCCTTTTGCCTGTTACAAACATATGCACAAAGACATAATACCCTGTACCACAGTGTGGTGAAGGGTATAAATAGAGTGGAAGAAAATATCTCGAAACATGGGCTATCAAAGTTTAAATCTTATGGAACACATATTCTGTATTGGAGTAACTGTATCTTATCTTCAATAGTGGCTCCCCATAAAATTTGTATATTCTTTATTCGTTATTCAAAAATATATGGGAACCATATCTGTACAAAAATTCGTGTCAAAAATACGACCGTTACTTTTTTTACAAAAGTAACTATGGGTCTATCGCGTCTCCTTTTGAGAAGTGTGGTGTAGGGTGTAGAGAGCAAATTCGACTTTAAAAGACGCCTATGTGCAAACAGGACCTGTGTACAAAAATTTTGAGAGCAATCCTCATATTCCAATTGTCATATTTATGATATTCCTCATGATTCACTGATAACAACGTACACATTTATCTGTCACCAAAAAGACCTCCATGCCAGTTCAATGTTCCAATTCGAAAATATAAATTTAAATGAAAATTTAGTGCATTGAAGTTCGTGCATCATTAATCATTTGCAATGGCATAGACAATTTGTTTTTGTCACATTAGTTGCAAGTAACGGAGTCAATTAAAGTAAATTATGAGACAATCGTATCGTCTGCTTCTTCTTCTTCATATTCTTCGACAATGGCAACTTCTTAAATTATAAACAATTAATGTAACAACTACAGAAATAACAACAGCAGTAACGGCTACGACAAGCAATGACAATGGTGTTGCCAGTGATGAAGACGATTATGACGACAATGATGATGTTGACGATTACCATGTCAGTGACGGTGGAACTTAGGAAACTATTGCTACTGTCAACTACCGCAACTTCAGCTGTTGGCGATGATGATGAAGAGATGACAATCACAAAACGTTGACAGCATTACTTAATGTGTCTCCACTTGTGTTGCCTCGAATGGATGGATGGATGGCAAATGCGATGTACAACGTTTTTCGTCACTTTAGTCATAATTGTTAACCCTACAAATCAAATTTTTTTGGGTTGGTGATGGTAGGTCAGGACATGTTTACATGTAAATAGTGTTAAAAATTGGGACAATTTTTAATAAAAAATAAGTCTATGCAATAAAAAAGGGAGGCTGTATATCTGAAATTTCAAGTCGCTCTTGATGGTGATTTCCTTTAATGGTAAATAAGGAATAGCGTAAGTTCGATTTGGAACTTTAATTTTGTTACTTATTATTTTAATTTTGTTATTTTGTTTTAATTGTAGCGACTTTTATGGTCTATTTCACATGCATGTGGCATGTACGTGCTGCCACTTCTGCAAATACATACAAAATTCTTGACAATTGCTGACAATCTCATCGGATCATTTGAGAAACATGTAAACTCATGCATCAATGCTTCGCCAATATGACGTTGCTTAAGCTCTTTGTTGCTCTTGTTCTCAGACGTTTTGTTCTTCGTATACAAAACACTAAATGCCATTTATCTAAAAAAAATACTTGAATATGACCGACCTTTCGGTACTTCGACAATAATTAAGAACTTTACACTGACAGAAACCCTTAAGCATGAAGGTTGTCAGTTGTGATTTAGCTAAAGACGACAGCTTGACTTCACTTGTGATTTTTTGTAAATATTAACAAAAAAAAAAAAAGCGAAACGTCATTTCTGTCATTTAAATGTTCACTGAATCGTTAAGAGTTTTTATAGCGATAATTTACAATTAAGGTGAACATAAAGGTTGTTGAATGTTTTTGCTGGCCAAATATTAAATCATTTTGATGTGGGTTAATGGCAATACTTTGATATGATGGAAAGAATAATAAGGGATTCTCTAACATACACCACGGTGAGCGCTTAAAGAAATGAGATTATTCTGTGGTTACTTTTGAGGATATACAAAAAATCGCTTTAGGTGCCTTCTGAATACGAGGGCATTTAACACTTTCAAACGGATTTTCAATATTACTTCGCGGTTAGATATTCTTTACTATTTTAGGAAAAATATAAATTTCCCGCCCATTTTTGTATATCGGATGTTTTAGCCACTCTTTTTGTATTGTATAAATTCAAGTGGGTTCGAAAACTTTATTGCAATTGAATATCAATATAATAATAATTTATAATGGCTATGTACAAATCGGCTCAGATGTATTTATACTTGTCACATACATTTTTGTCCGACTCTATGTAAATAATATACCAAATATCGAGGATCACCACAGGTAACCAAAAAAAGTTTATACAAACGATTTTGAATTTTAATTCCCTTATTTAAAATCGTTCGTTTTTATAACCTGCACAATTATGTTCTAGGGGAATTATATGTTTGTGTGGAACAAGTGTTTGCAAAGCACCGACTACTTTGGACTACTCTTATATACTAATATCGATCGTCATTTGTAATCACATTGAATAATGCAGTTATGGACCAGTCAAGAAATTTTGTATGTAGAATAGATTGTGATCAAAGACGACATTTACAGATTTTGGTAATAACCTATTAATACAGGGTGAGATAAAAAACTGCAACAAAGTCAAACGCCATAATTTTTACATTTGGTGCGATGGTGCTGTTGGATTGTCCAAGTTCTGCGGCCAAAATGTTTGCGTTCTCAAGGCTTTAATACACCCTCCAGAATATTTTCGCGATAATATTCGACATTTATTCTGATGCCACGGTCGATTAATACGAACGGAGAGAGACCACGGCTGTTATGGCGGCCCACACCATCACCATGGCCGGTGCTTGAGTTATGTTGTCCCACCGAATGTGCACATTTTCAGCTGTCCTCTTTTGCAAGTAAACACGATAATTTTGTTTGTTTACAAACTGCTGGGGAACGAAGATTCTCCCATCGGTGAAAAAAATTCGGTAGTTCACCACTTTCGGCCAAGCGAAGCAACTCTTTAGCTCTTTTGAGTCTATTTTCTTTCTGTTGCGGTGTAAGTTCCTGCACTTGTTTGAATTTTAATGGTTTTACCCCTAGCTCATTTTTCAAGATATGCCGAATGGGATATTGCGATATGTTCAGATTACGAGCCATTTTTTGGTCACTGCGACGCGGGTTTCGATCAAGTTGCTTCTTTACTTTTAGCACAATTTCTGCTGATGTTGCTGTTTTCTTCTGTCCACTTCCTTGAAGTCGGGCTACACTACCAGTATCACGGTAACGAGCGATGGTACGAGACACAAAAGATTTGTTCACACTTGTGGTTTTCCAGCCAAATATAAAGAAATCACACTATGACGCTTGAATTCCACCACGAATAACTGTTTTTCTGGAAAATTCTCACCAAAATGCTTTTGTAGGCTTGTAAGCAATATAATGAGCTGTCACTGGAATAACTTTAACAGCTGTTGGACGAGTGACTTAGAAATGACAGCAGTCTGAAGTGGGTTGCAGTTTTTTCATCTCACCCTGTATTTAGGGGATAAAATAAACCAAATGTGAAAGAAATCTCTAACGAATAAGGATGGCTGATTGACGATTTTCAACCGAATTAATTAGGTACATATGAGGTAGCACAACATCCTACAAAATATTATCAAAATTGGTCAACATTTTATGGTTCCCCCATATAACGCTATGCCCAATTTTCGGAATTTCGGTAGGTTTGGGCAGATTTTTCATACGATTTTGCGGTAATTTAATATTTGGGACTATTATTGGGTACAAAATCTCCCCACCAAAAAGTTTCAATATTGGCCCAAATTTCAGAGTAGCCCCCATATTTTGGGAATTTTAGGTATGTTATTCATATCCTGCGTTGATATGACATCCTCTACTTGATCTTTCCATCGAAATCGTGGCCTTTCCCTTTTGCGTGAACCATCAGTAGGTTCTCTTTTATATGCCTTTTGCGCTGGGGCATCCTCATCTATTCGCACAACATGGCCTAATCACCGTAGTCGCTGCAGCTCGATACGTCTGACTATGTCGATGTCCGTGTATACATGGTATAGCTCGAAATTCGCAGTGGACGCAGATCGGCCCATATACCAATCGAAGAATTTTTCTCTCAAACACTCCAATGACTGCCTCATCTGCGGGCGCAAGTACTCATGTTTCTGATCCATACACCAGCTGATTCTACCAGCGTATTGTAGAGAGGTGGTCTTGCTTCTAAATTGCTTACCTAGCATCTTTGGGCAATGATTATCCTTCTCCGAATCTCAAAACTAATGTCATTTCAAATTCCACAGTTGATCCGAGTCTACTGAACGTCTTGAGCAATGATACCATCAGCCTGGCCTTCTCACCATTTACTGTCAGTCATACTTTGGCAGACTCCTTCTAAATTCCATCAAAGGTGGTTCTTAGCACTCGCAATGATCGACCCATTTTTTCGATGTCTTCTACATAGGCGAGTACGGTGTACAAAGTGTCATTTCTGTTCACATTTGCATATCGTATGACCTTTTCCAGCAGGATGTTAAAAAGGTCACATGAGAGGCTTTCACTGAAATGACCTTTCCGACGTTAAATGCTGACCTTTTACTAGTTAATGTTACCCAGCATAACCGTTTTTATTTTGCATGAAATCCGACACTTGTTATAACACAGATATTAAACACATCTAAGCGGATTGGAATGCGCCTTTATAGTCGATGAATAGGTGGAGTGTATCGATGAGTTTATACCCTTCACCACACTGTGGTACATATGTTTGTAACAGGCAAAAATAATCGAGATAGACCTATGGTTCCTTTTGAGAATATGCATAGAATCACTTTCTGAGTCCATTTATACATGTCCGTCTGTCCGTCCGTCGTTCATGTATTTTTGTTAACAAAATGCAGGTCGCATTTATGATCCGATTTGGATGAAATTTGGCACAGGTCACTTGATTGGCCCAAGGACGAACCCTATTGAAATTGGAAAAATCGGTTGAGATTTAGATATAGCTCCCATATATATTTTCGTCCGACTTTATGTAAATGGTGCACCAATGTCCCTATATATTATTCGATTTGCATGAAATTTGGTATAGCGAACTAAATTGAGTCTAGAATAATGTGTGTGAAGTTTCGCGAAAATCGGTTCAGATTTAGATATAGCTCCCATATATATTTTCGTCCGATTTTATGTAAATGGTGCACCAAAGTCCCTATATATGCCTCGATTTTCACGAAATTTGGCATAGTGCACTGAATTGAGTCTAGAATGATGTGTTTTAATTTTCGTGAAAATCTGATCAGATTTAGATATAGCTCCCATATATATTTTCGTCCGATTTAAGGTAAATAGTGCACCAAAGTCCCTATATATCCTTTGATTTGCACGAAATTTTACATAGCGAACTGAATTAAGTCTAGAACGATTCGGTTTAAATTTCGTGAAA
This sequence comes from Musca vetustissima, assembly GCF_032173495.1. Classification (NCBI taxonomy): domain Eukaryota; kingdom Metazoa; phylum Arthropoda; class Insecta; order Diptera; family Muscidae; genus Musca; species Musca vetustissima. Next base: position 9,708 of record NW_026873981.1, read on the forward strand.
ATTTGTTCAGATTTAGATATAGCTCCCATATATATTTTCGTCCGATTTTATGTAAATAGTGCCACAAAGTCCCTATACATCCTTTGATTTGCACGAAATTTTGCATAGCGTACTGAAGAAGGTCTAGAACGATTCGGTTTAAATTTCGTGAAAATCTGTTCAGATTTAGATATAGCTCATATATATATTTTCGTCCGATTTTAGGTAAATAGTGCCCCAAAGTCCCTATATATCCTTCGATTTGCACGAAATTCTGCATAGCGTGCTGAAGTGAGTCCGGAACGATGTGTGTTAAATTTCGTGAAAATCTGTTTTGAACACTTTGACTTCGTCCATTAATACAGTTTCGTCGATTTAATGTAAATTGTGCACTAAAGACTGAAAGTTTGGCCGTCTGCCACACAATGCACAATGTACTGAAGTTACCATAACCTTTCGTTTATCAAGTTTTCTTGAAATGGGTTCAGATTTACATATTGCTCCTACATATACTTTCGTTAGAAGTAAATGGTGCACTTAAGACCCAAAGCTAGGCCGATTGACACAATGTATGTGTTGGGATTGATGTTAGTCGGTTTAATTATAGAAAAAGATCATGTCAATGTTCCTTCTTTCAATTTCAAGTCAATGTTTCTTCGAATATGTCCAAAGTGGTGAAGGGTATCATATAGTCGGCCCAGTCCGACTATACTACTTTCCTTACTCGTTTTCCTATGTCTTTTCTAGAATTTGGCGTAGTATAAAGATCTGGTTTATGGTGGATTTGCCAGGTCTGAAGCCGCATTGGTATTTTGCAAAATGTTATTGACCATTGGCTTAGTCGTTCACATAGAACGCTGCATTGTACTATAGATGGCACAAATCGTCTTGTCTCCTTTTTTGTAACCTCCTCTCCTCCGCCCTTTTTTATATATTCCACCATAGTGTGGTATCCCGGAAAACCACTTTATCGATTTACTTACTCATCGCTATTTACATAGATTCCGTAATTCCATCGATATTAGATATTTTCTGTATTTGTCAGACTAACCTTAATGTATTCAGACCTGTAGATTTGTCGATTATGCAATTGTCTCTTTGGTTGCTGCTACAAGTCATCACTGTTTGCTCTGTTCTGTTAAATAACAAATGTTGACATTTTGCTTTCATTATTCAATCATGTTCGTCTATGTTTCCCCTTATTTTCATTCTTGTGTTTTGCTTCATCAAAATTCCATATTGTTGTTCTAAAGAATCGTGCTGTTCGTTCTGATGTTGCATAATACCATCTCTGTGTACTTTTAGTGGTACTTTAACTAATATGGCGAACAATTGTAAAGATTTATGTTTCTTTTTTTCTTTCAACATTATGTAAGTTAATGATGGTCTTCTCTCCCGCGTTTAGTAGCGACATTGAACCAATATGAACTTTCAATTTCATTACACGACATAGATGGCTACATGAATCGTGCACGAGCTGAAGATGCATGCAATCATATAAGAAGATTATTTTTATTGGATGCTGGTTGCATCACAGACATGTGAAGAACACGATAAGTTTTTATTTTGTAGGGAAGAACACCCTCGTAGAAGTATGATGCATTTTTATAGAAAAAACTAAAAATATTGGGAGACAGTGAACTATTTGACCACTTTGGTCAACCAACCATTACGTCCTTCTCAAAAATCATATATTAAATAACGCATATATGCAATAACTTGTAGAACAAACTTAGGATCTTTAAGGGACCACTCACATGACATCTATACAGATATATGAGCCTATTTTAACCAATCCATACACATGTCATTTTGAAATCGATGATGTCGACCACTGTGCCATGTGCCAAATTTTGCTTCAATCGAACAAACGTTTTAATATCATGAAATTGGACGAAAATATATATAGTAGCTATATGTAAATATGAATCGATATAAACGGAACTTAGTATACTGTATTTTAGGCTCACTGAGTCACTCTGTGCAAAATTTTATTGCTATCTGACAATTTTTGGTTTAATGGTGCACAATTTAACTTAACGCATGCCAGTTTAGAGCCAATTCAATGCGCTATGCAATTTCGTGTAAATCGAAAAATATAGAGTCTTTGGTGTACCATTTACATATAGTTGGAATGGTTGCCATAACTAAATCTGAGCAAATTTTACCGGAGTAGCGTATCGCTATTCTCGACTTAATACGATACGCAACTCCAAATTTCGTCTGAATCGTACAAAACATTGGAAGTTTGGAGCACCACATATATAACTAGTAAGGAAAGTAGTAAAGTCGGGCGGGGCCGACTATACGATACCCTTCACCACTTTGGGTATATCCAACAGATGGAATCCTAACAGACGTCGCAATTTTGAAGGACCATTAACATGAAATTAAACATGTCAATCTGCAACCTATCCTAAATTTTGGTCATATATAGTGTTGCTTCTTACAATGGGACAAAATTATGTAAATAAATTTAAAGCAAAATATCGAAATCTAACCCGATTTCATCGAAACTTGCCACATGTTTTTTTCATTCGGCCACATTTTGAGTTCTTCATTTACTTATAAATCCAAATTTCGTGCAAATGGAAGGATATATAGGGACTTTGGTGCACCTTTTACATAAAATCGGACACATCGTTCTTGGCTTAATGCAGTACGCTGTGCTAAATTAATTAATTATTGGCTTAATTCAGTACGCTGTGCCAAATTTCGTGCAAATCGAAGGATATATAGGGACTTTGGTGCACTATTTACCTAAAATCGGACGAAAATATATATGAGAGCTATAACTAAATCTGAACCTATTTTCACGAAATTTAACACACATCGTTCTTGGCTTAATTCAGTACGCTGTGCCGAATTTCGTGCAAATCGAAAGATATAGGGACTTTGGAACCGATTTCAATAGGGTTCGTCCTTGGGCCAAATAAGTGAACTGTGCCAAATTTCATCCAAATCGGTTTACAAATGCGACCTGTACTTTGTTAACAAAAATACATGGACGGACGGACAGACAGACGGACATGCATAAATCGACTTTATAAGTGATTCTATGCATATTTTCAAAAGGAACAATATGTCTATCTCTTTTCCTTTTGCCAGTTACAAACATATGCACAAAGACATAATACCCTATACCACAGTGTGGTGATTGATATAAAAAGGACTGACATTATATATGGAGGTATATTTAAATCTAACCCAACTAACAACACTCTTTAACTGGTGTATATGGTTTGGGTACACTCCGAAAGTCTGGCAGAAAGCCAGGGTAGTCTTCATACCCAATACCGGCAAGGCAAACTACGCAAAACCAAAATCCTATCGGATATTAAGCCTAACTTAATTCTTACTCAAAGCTATGAAACGGACAGTCGACACTATGATTAAGAGCAACATACCAAACTATACTCTAAAATACAAACAACACGAGTACGTAAAGGGAAGATCTGTGGAAACCGCTCGAGGTGGTACACTACATTGAAGGCACCTTCGAGGATAAAACATATACTTTAGGTGTCTGCATTGATAGAGAACTGTTAGATACCTGTCGAGTTGACCAGGCAATCAGCCACATTCTAAAGAATAGATGGATAAATGGATGGACCGATGAAGTCTCTAAAGGACCGTAACTAAGGAGGAATTTGAACCCGTTTGTTATACAGACGACGTTATAATACTTACTTGTTGTGTAGGAACTGAAACGCTGTTAAACATCGGAAATATGTCTGTTCAGTAGAATGATAACAAGTGATACCCTCCACCATAGATACCCTCCAGAGATGGTCCGTCAGAAATAGTGACGTAAATGACATACATTTCCGACGTATAATACATACGTCAAAAACGTCGGAAACCCACCCAAAACCATCCGGTTTTTGACAAAATAGCTATCTCCATTCATCGATTTGGAAATTACGTATGCTTTACTCAAATCCAAATCGAATTTAAAAATTTTCTTCTCCAAAAATTTCAGAATTTTTTATCAGATCTAGTAAGGAATAGTCAGATATATGTAAAAATAATATATATTCTTTAAAATAACAGTACATGGTAATAATATTGAAAAAAATTACGTTTATTACATTTATTACATATTATACAGGTATATGACGTTTTCGACGTTTACACCTTTTTGACAGTCGAAAACCTAAAAATTCGTCACACGGACCATCCCTGATACCCTCCACCATAGATATACTGACAGGTACTAGAAATGAAAATATAGGAAACATACCAAAAAAATATAGGAAACATACCAAAAAAATATAGGAAACATACCGACATTTCTAAAAACGTATTATGTAAACCATAATACAAATTTCAGAAATTTTTAATAGATAATTATACCCTCAGCCTTATGCCTAATGAGGGTGTATACACTTTAACACGGTGGAAATGTGCATCATCGAAATATCGGTTCTAGACCCCATGTTACTTTGGACCAAATCCGTTTCAGAAAATTTAGATTTCATCCAAACTTTGCCTATCTTATTATTTCTTCCAAACTTAGTATAAATGCGAAGATGGGGAACATAGGTCCACTCCTTCGTGAACCTCCACAAATGGGCTAGGTGTAAATGCCGCTATAGTTCATTATCGAACCTTACGTTCTAATTTTTTATCTCGATATCCTCCGCAGGAGAAATGATTACAACAGCCAAACGCAACCAAACGCAAACCATATGGGGACTACCCCAAAAAGGGGGCGAATATTAATAATTTGTGGTAGGGAGATTTGTTGCCATAAACGAATACAAAATACCAAATTGCAGCAAATTCGGTTGAAAAACGCGCTCAAGAACCCCAAAGTACCGAAAATTGGGGGTACCCTTATATGGGGGCTATCCGAAAAAATGGACCTATGTTCATAATTTGTTTGTGGAGAGATTTGAGACCTATTAATAATTCAAAATACTAAATTACAGCTATTTCGGCGGAAAAATACAAATATAGATCAAAATCCCAAAATACTGAAAATTAGGAGGTACCGTTATATGGGGGCTACCAGAAAAAGTGGACCTATATTTATAATTTTTTGTGGAGACATTTAGTACCCTATAATAACCCAATGCAGCAAATTTCAGCGAATTCGGTTGAAAAAACGCGATCAAGAACCCCAAAATACCGAAAATTTGGGGGTACCCTTATATGGGAGCTATGCCTAAACGTGGACCGATAAAGCCCATCTTCGAACTTGATCTGCCTGCAGACATAAGATGACTCTATGCAAGATTTTGGCGATCTATCTCAATTCGTTTAGACGCTAGAGTGATTACAACAGACAGACGGACAGCTATATCGTCATAGAATTTTACGCTGATCAAGAATGTATACATGGAAATGTCAAATAAAGCATTCCGTGGCTATAAAGTGCTCCCAAGTTGGCGGTTACCGAAATATCGTTATTTCTTAATACGATATTTCGGTGGCGGTTCCTTAATGACCTTGGGAGCATTTTATAGCCACGGAATGCTTTATTTGTCGGATGAATTCAATGGAGTACGTTCAAGTCTTGGAAGACAAATTATTGCAATTTTGGGAAAGCAGCAACAATCAAGGACCCCTTTTTCAGCAGGACAACGCGCCAGTTCATAAAAGTCGCCGTACTCAAGTATGGTTAAAATTAAAAAAATATTAAAATTTCCGACCAGAATCCGATCGAGAACATGTGTGGAATCTTGACTCGTCGTGTCTATGCAGAAAACCGCCAATACCAAACATTATTTTATTTCCAAGAAGTGATTATCGATGAATGGCGGTCAATCGATGAAGATTGACCGCCATTTGATCAACAGTGTGATGGATAAAATTTTTGAACTTATTCAAAATAAGGGAGGCCCTACCCATTATTTATAAAAGTTATTTTATTTTATTTAAGTTTTAAAAAATATATTTTTCTAATTTTGTAAAAGTGCGTCTATAGTTATGCAAATCCAGCAATTTTGAAAGTACAGAATTCGGCGAAACAATAAAGAATAAATTAAATATTTTTGTTCATTAATATGTGTTTTTGATCGTTTTATTGTGAACAATAACTTAATGGGTCCATTTTATTTGTCCACTAACATACCAATTGAATTAAGGGTGCGTCTATAGTTATGATACGAAGTGTATGTCGAGGTATATGTAGGCCAATGAGGACAACACCAACATCCAAATAAACACTTGAAGCTATGTAGTTTTGAGTTGGACCGAATAGTTCAGGTAAGAATGAAAAAAAACCCAAAAATTTCATTGGGAAACCCAAATGAAGATAAGACAAAGAAAATCTTAATGCTAAACAGAAAGGAAATCGGCAGACTGACCGGTATTCTCACCGCACAAAACAGCCTGCAGGCCCACTTACATAAGATTAGATGCGAGGGAAGCAACCGGTGTAGAGCGTGCGGGTGTAAGGGTGCGTCTATAGTTATGATACGAAGTGTATGTCGAGGTATATGTAGGCCAATGAGGACAACACCAACATCCAAATAAACACTTGAAGCTATGTAGTTTTGAGTTGGACCGAATAGTTCAGGTAAGAATGAAAAAAAACCCAAAAATTTCATTGGGAAACCCAAATGAAGATAAGACAAAGAAAATCTTAATGCTAAACAGAAAGGAAATCGGCAGACTGACCGGTATTCTCACCGCACAAAACAGCCTGCAGGCCCACTTACATAAGATTAGATGCGAGGGAAGCAACCGGCAAAAAGTTAGACCATTTCCGGCGCCACTGCCCACCCTCTTCAAGCGTCTGAACCCAATTCTTAGGAAATGACATCTTTCGTGAAATAACCGGCCTTAGGGGGTTTGAATGGGAAAAAAACTAAAGGAATACACAAACAAAACAGAATTCCTAGAAGTTTAGGACAATCAAATCCAAAGATGACTTCTTCTAAATTTCTTCCTTTTTTAGAGCGCACAACAGACTTTAGTGTATGTCCTAATATTGGACATGTGGTGCTGTAAAACACCCTTCTTTTCAACTTCCTTCTTTTCAAATATTAAGGGTATAAAAACATAACTATTCTTTGAATATTAATAGTCCTTATTTACAAATTCTATATTAAGAATTCAATGGTCAAGTTTTTGAGTTATGGCGTGATGATGATATATCTGCAGTCAAATCAAATGAGGAATACTTTTGTAAGATATATCCTCCTTCTATATAAAGTCTTTGAGCGTCTTTATATTGAAACGTAAAGTATATACCAGACGATTTCTTTTACCTCCAAATGTTTTACAAACATGCCGCACATAAGGTTTTAGATAGGGTCTCCAGAGACAAAAGTCTAAATTCATCATACTTTTCTACTTTTACCCGATCCTTTTCTAATAACCTTATTGATATCTGAAATCTTTAAGGAGAAAATTGATCCATAAATTATTTTACCGGATTTTTAGATGAGGACAGGACGAATACATGTTCCTTAGTCGATTTGCAATAGCCACAAGCAAAAATATAAAGATTTTCCTTGATGAATTTTGTAGTAAACTGCAAAAAGATTGGACTATGGCGAATATGTCATTTTTTGTTTTCAATGTACTCGCCAAGGGTTTTTATTACCACCTCACAAAATCATGTTCTAACGTTTTTAAATGAAATTGTTAAAACTATCTATAAAAACAAAAGACTTAAGACACAAACACCACACAGAACATTTAACAATTTTATCTTTAAATAAATTGTGATCTAATTAAGTTATTTACAATCGTAATTTACATGATATCATTGTAAATATTTAACACAGTAAACAACATTTATCAACAAACAATTCCCTTATATAGAAATAAACATTTTCATGAATATGCATGAACTTGGAAAAAAGAGACACATTACAAATCAAGAGGGCTGATGATATTCGTGACTTGGTCGTTCGTTCGTTTGGTCGATCGATCGGATGGATGCTGTCCATTCAATTAGAGCATTAAAAATGCAATAAACAATAATAAATCAACAACTATTTTGTCTTGAATTCAATTAGACAGCCCCCAACGCCAAGCGGACATTGGCGGTCCCTACAAGAACACGCGAAGTGCTCTATATATTTTTAATAAAACATTTCAAATGCCAGAAACCCTTCAATAAATCACCGATGAATGTGGTATGGAATTCCTGAAGCAAAAAAATAAAGTAAACGTGCCACCGTTACACAACTCCGTTGGAGATGACAATTAAATATTTGCAGATCAGAATAATTAAATGCTCTACAATGTGGTATTCTAGACTGAAACAAAAATCTCGCACATACCTATCAACATTTGTTACAATTTCATATTAATAGCAAACAATTAAAAACATTTAACCACACATAAAACTAGTTAGAGGTGAACATTAAAACAAATGGAATCCTAGTTAAGATAATTAAAACTCGTTAAATGTCTAAACGATCGATTCAGTGCAATTGTGGGGATGGACGGATGGATGTGGGGACAAATGAAGGCATCGCCAGTGCATGTCCATACATACGACGAAATAAAACCAATCTCGACAAGTTCGTCGTCTGCCAATATAACGTAGCAGAACATTTTATGTTTCTATGGTGGTGATTACGCTAATAAAAAAAATCTAAATTGCCGCTTAAAAGCGAAATCTTATACAAAATACAGAAATATTAAACTTTTATTGAAACAATAAATAACTTAATGTAAGAAATGACTAGAAATCTTATCGACAGAACATATGGGTCTTTCCACAATAATGGTATACAAGTTTGGAAAGAGAAAAATTATTGAAATTTGTAAAGAATAATACAAAAATCCTTTTGATACTTTTGAGTTTATTTTCGATCACTTTTTGACAGAATTTTGTGGTACTCTAGGGTTAAAGATTTGTCGACTTAGACACGGTCTTTCGCGTAGTCCCATAAAAAAAGTCTAATTGTTTCAAATCGCAGGAAATGTCTCCTGCAATAAAGCCATATTCGCTTGAGTTGTGTGGCATGTGTCACTGTCTTGTTGAGCCCACATATTATCCAAGCAGTATTTTTTAATAGCAGGCATCCTATGACCATAACACTCCACCTCTTCCCAATTACTTGATGTTTCTCAGAACTCCGAATACGACAATTTCGTTTATTGACGTACCCGTAGTTGGACGATTATGTACGCTATAATCTCCTCTCAAAGTATGATATGTGTCTGTGGCAGAGTCACCATAATTTTTATACCCGGCAAACGTTGTTTTGCCTTAGTTATAGGTATATTTCATTTTTAAACAAATTGTTAATTAGTTATAATTAGATTTGTTATGTTAGCTATTTATTCCATATATATATTTCTTGACAGTTAAGGGGAAAAAGTTTGGCCAATTTTGACGCCGTATACCTTCTTTTAATTGTAAATTCCAGTTTTATATCTTAACTCTAAATCGTAAAATGTTGTAATCGGATTTGTTATATCCTCACATTTTTAACAACTTGATTTCAATTTAACATTTAAATAATTTGTTGTTTATGGTTACATAGGTCCACATACAAACTTCAACCAGTAAGGAAAGTAGTAAAGTCGTACGGGGCCGACTATATGATACCCTATACCACTTTGGGTATATTCAACAGATGGAAGCCTAACAGACGTCGCATTTTTGAAGGACCATTAATATGAAATTAAACAGGTCTTTCTGCAATCATAAATGTTGGTCAGATATAGAGTTGCTTCTTACACTAGTACAAAATTATGTAAATTAATTTAAAGCAAAATATCTAAAGGTAAACCGATTTCATCGAAACTTGTCACATGTTAGGTAACACTTATTTTTTATGTTTTGTACATTCGGCCACATTTTGAGTTCTTTATTATATATAAAAACATGTAGGGACTTTGGTGCACCATTTATTTAAAATCGGAAAAAAATATATATGGGATCTATATATAAATCTGAACCGATTTTCATGAAACTTAACGCACATCATTCTAGACCTAACTCATTACGCTGTGCCAAATTTCGTGCAAATCGAAAGATATATAAGGACTTTGGTGCACCATTTGGAAAAAATAGGACGAAAATATTTATGGGAGCTATATCTAAATCTGAACCGATTTTTATGAAATTTTACACACATCATTCTGGACCTAATTCATTACGCTATGCCAAATTTCGTGCAAATCGAAAGATATATAGGGACCGTTTACATTTAATCGGACGAGAGTATATATGGGAGCTATTTCTAAATCTGAACATCATTCTAGACCTAATTCATTACGCTGTGCCAAATTTCGTGCAAATCGAAAGATATATAAAGACTTTGGTGCACCATTTGCAAAAAATAGGACGAAAATATATATGGGAGCTATATCTAAATCTGAACCGATTTTTATGAAATTTTACACACATCATTCTGGACCTAATTCATTACACTATGCCAAATTTCGTGCAAATCGAAAGATATATAGGGACCGTTTACATTAAGTCGGACGAGAATATATATGGGAGTTATTTCTAAATCTGAACCGATTTTCCCCAATTTCAATAGGGTTCGTCCTTGGGCCAAACAAGTGATCTATGCCAAATTTCATCCAATTCGGATCATAAATGCGACCTGTACTTTGTTTACAATTTAACATGGACAGACAGATGGACGGACGGACGGACGGACATGCATAAATCGACTCAGAAAGTGATTCTATGCATATTCTCAAAAGGAACCATTGTCTATCTCGTTTCCTTTTACCTCTTACAAACATATGCACAAAGACATAATACCCTGTACCACAGTGTGGTGAAGGTTATAAAAAGAAACTTTGTCGAACAAATAATACACTTTTGAGAAAAAATAGGAAAATGAGATTTCATATCCAAAAGCCTGGGCTCTGAAGAAAATAAGACAAAACTTTAAATATCTGACGGGTATACTAATAATGCCATCATTACCATTATTTTCGTCGATGTTAACTTTCGTATTATAAGTATTAGAACATACACATAATTTATAAAATTGGAGGTGCAGACGTTCAAAATCGATGTAGACGTTCTTGAGTTATAGACGATGTAACTAACACAACGTTCGATTATTCTAACTTCCCGAGTTTTGATGTTTTTCTCAATACATTTGAGGAACCATAAAGGGACATATAAGTTGGACACAAAAACAGCATTAAATGTATTATTCCCCAATATAATTTTCAATAATACCTTCGTGTTTTACTGACGTATTTGTAATCGTATATAGCGAATTACTAACATAATTGAACTATATTGAATATACCCCGCAGAAACGGTAATCGACTCAACGCCGATGAATTCATCGACTACCCCATAAATACACCGACTACCTGTCAAACTACCCAAAATGCTTTTGATTAACGAATTTTATATGGCGATGGCCGCTTTGGTGACTGCTCAACCTTTGAACTACCATTCGTCGATAATGCCATCATTACTAACAAATTACCACTGAGTATTAATATAACCGGCGATGTAGTCAATGAAAATTTGCCAGTCACTACTTTTAAAGTGCAGGGTATTGATAGTATGTCTATGTATTGGCAATTTCCTCAAAAATATTCCTGGTACATGATCAAATTTCGGTCAGTGGCCCAGATATCACATGGGACATGTGTTGTATTTATAACTAAGTAGTATTAACAAAATGTCAATTTAATTGTCTTTAATTCGGTATTCCACATAGGGTAAGAAATTTCCCTCGTAATTGCCGGTATAGTTTTCGGTATAGGCTCCACATAATGAAGTTGTTTATACCATGCATAACATAACTTATATTTTTCTTTCATAAAAACCTTCCCACTGTAATTACCGACAACTGAAAGACATTTTGAGTCAAATCGGTGCAGCTGTTCACCACACTGTGGTACAAGGTATTATGTCTTTGTACATATGTTTGTAACAGGCAAAAGGAAACGAGATAGACCCATAGTTCCTTTTGAGAATATGCATAGAATCACTTTCTGAGTCGATTTGTGCATGTCCGTCCGTCCGTCTGCAAGCTGTTGGTGTTAAATTGTAAAGGTCGCATTTATAATCCGATTTGGATGAAAATTGGCACAGCTCATTTGTTTGGCCCAAGGACGAAATGGCGCACTAAAACCCTATAAATCTGTAGATTTGCAAAATTTGGAATAACGTACTGAATTGAGCCTGGAATGATGTCTGCTAAGTTTCGGGAAACTCGGCCTAGATTTAGATATAGCTCCCATATATAGTTTCGTCCGATTTCAAAGTTCAAAGTCCCTATATATCTTTGGATTTGAACGAAAGATATATAGGGTATTGAAATTAGTATAACCTAACCTGTGACAAGTTTCGTTGAAATCGGTTCATATTTGGATATAGCTTCCATATACATTTTCGTCTGATTTTAAGCAAACTGGACATCAAACTCCTCATGTTAGTCATATTGACATCAAATTTTGCACAACGTACAAAATTGAGAATAGAATAACGTAGTTTCGTTTTCTAGAAGTACAGACATAACCCAACGGATGACCTATTGATATTTGTTTGAAGTAGATTTGCATACTTCTGTCCAATTTGTCTAGGTCGATTCACTTTTATATAAATACTAGCGGGCCCGGCAAACGTTGTCTTGCCTAACAATATTTTTGATGTATAATTTTCGGCATTTTAGGTTGTTTTTATACCCACCATCATAAGGTGAATTGTATATATTTTTGTAACATCTTGGTATTTATCAGAGCACACATAGGGTAACATTACAAAACTGAATTTGATGTTTATGAGTGAGTTTTGTTGCTCCCTCCATGATTTAAGATATAAATTTTATATTTGCACATACATTTGTACTACTCATAAGATGGCCTAGCGTTGTCCTGTCCCTGTATTCTGTAACTTTTTAACAACATTCGATATTGTCTATTTTACAACAATTTCATTTGTAAGTTTTATTGTTTTTACAATAACAAAAGAAATTTAAACAATATCGAATGTAGTTAAAAGTTACAGAATAGGCCTACTGGTGAAACACGACACCTCCCCTGTTGGTCAATTCTGGCCAATTGCTATCTTCAAACGGTACAGTTGTTGGCAGTAGAGATCAGAATTTAGCGTTTGGCCATATGAAAACAACTCATAATAAATAATCCCATTCCAGTCCCACCAAATGCATAGCAGAACCTTCCTGGTCGTTAGTCCTGGTTTGGTCACCGTTTGAGGTGTTTCACCGCTCTTTGACCACGATCGTTTTTGCATAGGGTTATCGTATGTGATCCATTTCTCATTTGCAGTCACCATCCGTTTATAAAAATAAGAGTATCTCATTCCGTTTGGTTAAGGCTTCGCAGATGGAAATTCGATCCACTCCATTTTTTCTGTTAATTGGTGAGGCACCCAACCATTGAGCTTCTTTTTGAATCCAGGTTTAATTTTTAGCTCCTGGACGATGTAACGACATGCCTGTAAAATTCGATCGTTCCACCGGTCTAATGGATTTCTTTTCCCAAACCTAATATTAGGGATACTTATTGGGCAGAAATTCTCCCTAATTAGAATTTTCCATATTGACTCAAGTATTCGGATATCCCCATCTAACGGCATCCCTTAATATTCGGTATTTGGCTGCAATGTTATGTTCGCCCAAGCTTTCAAATATCCCCCATGTTATAGTAATCAACCTATTTCGATACTGTGGGGGGTTTGGGCACGTTTGGTTGTATATTTGGTAGAATGAATCGTACTGAAATTGTCAATATTGGTTAAATCTTTGAGGTACCCACAATATTCGGTACTTTGAGGAGTTCGGTATTTTAGGGAGTGTTTCAGTCGAAGTGCTGTAATGTTTTATTTTGGATGAAGAAAACCTGTTTACAAAAAATTATCAATATTGGTGCAAATTGGTCCGGGTAGCCCCATATAATGATATACATATAATAACATACTCTTATTGTTCGGTATTTTCTCATGTGGTATTAGTATATATCCATACCCATTGTAGTATCGTATATCATTCATATCATATATCATTCCGTGATATTGAAAGGGTAAAACACATTTGCGGAAACATTTCTATTCAGGACCAAATTTTGTATAGCTCCTACATACGGGTCCCGCACCATTTTCGGTTTTGTAAAGAATTTGACGGATTGGTAGGATCATGGATTTGGCTTCATGCAATAAAAAGGCGCCATACTCATTTCCCGTTTAATTTTCAGTATGTTGAAGTTCTTACCCCCCGTTTTCCAATCTACTACACATACTGTGTAACATAGTCCCCATATAAATGTCCCGGCCGATTTAAGGAATCAACATATTAGGAAGTACAAAAGTTCGATCTTAACAACGATTTTTCATGGTATTAAATATATCGGTAGTTGACATATTGAGGTAACATCATGAGACGGGCCCGGCAAACGTTGTCTTGCCTAACAATATTGTTGATGTATAATTTTCGGCATTTTAGGTTGTTTTTATACCCTCCATCATAAGGTGATTTGTATATATTTTTGTAACATCTTGGTATTTATCAGAGCACACATAGGATAACATTACAAAACTGAATTTGATGTTTATGAGTGAGTTTTGTTGCTCCCTCCACGATTTAAGATATAAATTTTATATTTGCACATACATTTGTATTACTCATAAGATGGCTTAGCGTTGTCCTGGTGAAACACGACACCTCCCCTGTTGGCCAATTCTGGTCAATTGCTATCTTCAAACGGTACAGTTGTTGGCAGTAGAGATCAGAATTTAGCGTTTGGCCATATGAAAGCAACTCATAATAAACAATCCCCTTCCAGTCCCACCAAATGCATAGCCGAACCTTCCTGGTCGTTAGTCCTGGTTTGGTCACCGTTTGAGGTGCTTCACCGCTCTTTGACCACAATCGTTTTTGCATAGGGTTATCGTATGTGATCCATTTCTCATTTCCAGTCACCATCCGTTTATAAAAATTAGAGTATCTCATTCCGTTTGGTCAAGGCTTCGCAGATGGAAATTCGATCCATTCCATTTTTTCTGTTAATTGGTGAGGCACCCAATCATTGAGCTTCTTTTTGAATCCATACATATTCCCCGTTTAATTTTCAGTATGTTGAAGTTCTTAGTCCCCATATAAATGTTTCGGCCGATTTAAGGAATCTACATATTAGGAAGTACAAAAGTTCGATCTTAACAACGATTTTTCATGGTATTAAATATATCGGTAGTTGACATATTGAGGTAACATCATGAGACTCTTTGTTATAACAAATGCTTTTTATAGTTGTTCTCTTTCAATATGAACTTAATTTTCTCTGTGATACACATATGCGATTAAAGACATTGACCAACGATTAGGCATATAACCACCATATAATGGTACATTTTAGGTACTTCAATAACAGCATGTTCCTATGTTCCTATTATTATTATTATTATTTTCAAGAATAATAATCTAGGGCATGTGTCTTCAAATCAGAACTCTTTTCTGAATCTTCAGATTTTCATCCTTGCAATTGTCCCAAAATGTACGTGAATTTCATGGAAGACGTGTACATACAATGATAGCGTATATTTCTCAATTATTGTTTTGCATTCTCAGAAAAAAAAGTTTCATTACAATGTCAATTGAATAAAATAAAATATTTTGAAAATTTTCAATATTTGACAAATGAATATTTGTTTTCAAAATATTTTTTTTCATAATATATTTTTTTTTTTGCAAATTTTTCGCGGTTTTCGAATTTTTCTCACCTTTTAAACCTTCCCTGAAGCTCCACGAACATTTCAAGACTAAGATCAGAAAAATCCGTTCAGCCGTTCTCGAGTTTTAGCGAGACTAACGAACAGCAATTCATTTTTATTTATATAGATAGATATAGATAGATATCACATATTTTATTTCATCCAATTTAATATACCCATAGTAGTGAAGGGTATCACATAGTCGGCCCCGTCCGACTTAAATATTTCCTTACTGGTTATATATATATATATAGATTAGATACTTAAACGACCCATGTTCGTAAATGTCAGATTTCCAACTCTCTTATTGAGTTGCATTCTTACTAAAAATTAAGTTTCCTTTTAGCGGCAAAATAACGCTACCGCCTTTATTAGGTACAATAAGGCCTTACAGAAAGCCATGGCAGTTTTTAAACAAGGAAAACTTCGAATCACAAGGAAAACTTCGAATCGAACATCGTACCGATCAATTAGACTTACTTCATTTCTACTCAAAACCATGGGACGGACAGTCGACACCAAGGAAAGGCCTGGAAGTTCAGGTATCGGTACCCGGCTCTACAGATCCGGTTAATATGAAATGGGTATAATTTTAAAGCTTAAAACAATACCCTTCCACTGAGTGTTGATATGAAGTCAAACTTAGGTCCATTATGGCCCCCCCTGCAATCCTGATGAAGCACAAAATGGTGCAATATGTGGCTGTATCTGTTGTGGATCAAAATATGTGGGCCTTAGAACCCTACAAAAACAAAGAAATTCTGTCGCGTAGCCGGTGTTGGTATCTGTTCATAGGTGAAAGTCCCAAAACACCGGCCGAAGGCCTACCACCAAAAAAAAACATTGTATTTAAAAGGAGATTCTGTCATGTGGAAAGAATTTCCTTGTTTTTGTAGGGTTCTAAAAAAAAATCGGTGTCCAAACCCCAGTTTTTGGACTGTATCTTATTAACGATTTGATCTCATCATATAGCCATACAACGAAAGAGGTTGTAAGCTTTAAAATGATACCCATTTTATATTAACCGGATCTCTAGAACCAGCTATAACCGGGTATCCGTACCCCAACTTCCGCGTCAAATAACCTGGTAACCGGGATACGTCCCCCAAGAAAAAAAAATATTCCCATAATTAGGGTAAAAATACCTACCTCTTGAAAAATGTTCAAATGTCCCGGCTAGCATGAAAGACGGGACTGGGACTTTTTATTGAAGAACAAAACCCGAAATTTATCTTCACCTGTCTGATTACAATACAATCCTACAAGTGAAGGGAGATTTGTGCTATAACGGAGTGACAAAACTTGTTAATAGCAAAAACCCACCGTTTAGTATACCGATCGTCATATCTCGACTACCTGATTCAATCTAGACTTGTGTGTCCGTCCATCACTTGATTCTAGAGACATTCGGTATGTACATATATAGAAAAAAATCTAGACCTTTCAGCTTCAATATTGGGATTTATATAATTTAACCAGACCAAATCTATATAAACTCCTGTATGTAATATCCCATACCAACATCAACATAAAATCCGTTTAAGATCCAAATTGATTGCGATTGCATGTGAAGCTTAAGAGACAAAAAAAAAACAACAAAAACAAAACGCTCTCGTTACACATTCAAACATTTTCTGCAACACAAAAATGGAATTCTAATGTGAACTTGTTAATACTTTATGACCAGAGATTAGTCAAGTCAGTTTGTTCGTCAATACAACAATGTTTGTCGGCTTGTATGTATGCATGTATCCTCAAAGTGACCGTTCGTCAGTAGTACCTTATCGAGATACCATCGACTGACCAACCGACGGCCAATCATTGTCGGTCAAACATATTGAGAACTGGACACTGCTGTGATCTGTTAAGTATTTTAAGTCATTGATTCATAGTTCAGCTTTGGCGTTATATCACCATCATTCCATCTTGGAAACTATGCGGGAGTTGGAGAAACAAAGTACACTTTATCGGTACATATATGTACGTCTCTACATATATGAACAAAAAATGTGTGTATATGTATCACAGAAGAATTTATTATAGTTTAGAATTGTATGATTGCTGGTCGTTTATATAATCATCAGCCATTATTTCCAATAAGAATAAATTGTTACAAATATTGTTTCTGTTTTTCTATGTTTTGTGTTTTTATATCGGATTTTAATGGATTCTCATTTGTTCTATGGGTACAGTGGTATGTGGGCTAAGATAAAATTTTCAAAGCATAGGATATAGGATGGTAATTGTGCAACTCGAAAATTTGACAAAACCCGAGATAGAAGATAAATATATATTTATATACCCAACTATGTTGTGGAGGGTATTATAAGTTTGTGTGGACTAAAGAGTTACAAACCTACCGTAGCTTAATACGAAACTGCATGAAAACATGGATCTATATTGAAAATATTCTGCCAAGCCATGGTAAATGAGTTTAAAATCTTTTAATGTCCTCTCAAAAAATGTTGGACCCACTGTACATTAATTGCTTTTGTTTTTCCCCTGTTTGAATTTTCTCTTTTTGCAAAATTATTCCTCTTTTTTGTTCGCAACGCCAAATAGAAATATCATTGCCAATGAAAAGTGGCATTAGCTGTCGATTGTATTATGGCGATAGTCATACAGTCCAGTACAGATAAACGATCAAAATTTATTGATAAATTATTGGCAGTTCTGAAAAAAATGTTAATAGATTATTTTTTGTTTATTCAATTTCGAAACCATAGGAACTGTATTTGTTATAACTGCGCTATTGTTTGTTTTTTTTTTTCACCTGAAAAAGTTCAGGAGAAAAAACCATCAGATATCACAAAACGTTCAACATTAATTATTGACAATGGAACTTGTTGCACACAAGAACTTTGACCGCCTGCCGACTTTCATAAAAATTAACCATTTTTCAGCATGAACAAAAAAAAAAAAAAAAAAAAAAACACAAACTGAGTTGATCGATTAAGGAAGTTGTGTAGAAAACAAAGAAAAGTACACATACCCATTTGACCATGGATAAATGCATTGGCGGATATGTTACAGTTAGGGAAGGCGGTAGCGAAATGTACGTGTTATTTTTTAACAAATTCCAGGATATTTATGATTTCTGTCGTATATCGTTTAGTTTAAATTTGGTATCGTGGTAGTAAATCTCACTACAAAGTAAATCTTCCGACTAAAAATTATCATTATTGGTCCACTTTTTAGTGCAGCCTTCATATAACGCCACATCCTATTTCTAAATCGATTTATGCATGTCTGTCCGTCCATGTTAAATTGTAAACAAAGTACAGGTCGCATTTATAATCCGAATTGGATGAAATTTGGCACAGCTCATCTATTTGGCCCAAGGACGACCCCTATTGAAATTGGGAAAAATCGGTTCAGATTTAGATATACCTCCTATTTTTCACAACGTACTAACCGAATAGCACAAAATTTCCACACAGTAGGTTAAGTTTTAACCTACTGTGTGGAAAGTTTTGCTGAAATCGGTTCAGATTTAGATATAGCTCCCATATATAATTTCGTCCGATTTTCAGAGCTCCAAAATATGACCGATTCGCAAAAAATTTTGCACAACGTACTGAAGGTACTACAACATAATAATTGTTGAGATCGCTTCTGATTTAGATGTAGCCCCATATAAAGTCTCATCCGATTTTTTAATGGTGTACCAAAGACCCAAAATAATGCCGATTAGAGGTCGACAGCACCTCTTCCTTACACTGACATATATTCCAAGTATTACTAATATTTAGTACAGCCCTTCTAAGTAATTTACCAGATTCCCTTCATTGTGAGTTGTGTTGTTATGTTCGGCTTATAATTGTGGCCTATAGATTGACTCGAAAAAAAAAAACAAAAAAAGTTTTCGGTCCACTTCATCCCAAAATTATTATCTAATCATAACCGAAAATTATAGGCGTTGTCCTTGACCACAACTGAGATCTCGTGGAAAATTTCAAAGCGATTAGCTTTGATATTATTAAAAATTATCTGAATATGTATTAAATAATATCTGAATACGTAAACACCTGTAAATATTTAAGTGTAATTTCCACATCTCAGTACATACGACTACATAATTGGTATCAGTTTAAAGGTCAACCACTACTTTTCAACTTCTATCAACTTCTCGGGTCTATACCCTTCAGGAATACAAATATAGAATACAAATTTTGTAATTTTTCCCCCAAAGTCAGGGTCCATTTGAACCGCTAAATATTGAACCGCCCGACTCCATTCTCAATGTAAAATTTCGCGATAATGTAAAAGTAAAATTTCGAGCCATAATTGCGGCATCTGGAGTGACCAAATTTTGTCATTTTTCCCCCAAAGTCAGGGTCCATTTGAACCGCTAAATATTGAACCGCCCGACTCCATTCTCCATGTAAAATTTCGCGATAATGTAAAATAGTCTGGCTGAATCCCATTTTGTTGTTTTTATAAAAAACAACTATTTATTAGTGGAGAATGTATGTCATTGTTTGCCGAGGGGTAAGGCAGGGAAGACTTTAGTTTCGGATCACGCCACTGATCCTCATCAGTTCCCTTAGTTTAAGGGTTCCCTTAGTTTAAGGGAACTGATGAGGATTAGTGGCGTGATCCGAAACTATAGTCTTCCGTGCCTTACCCCTCGGCAAACAATGCCATACATTCCCCACTAATAAATAGTTGCTTTTTATAAAAACAACAAACTGGGATTCAGCCTGACTATTTAGCAAAAACAAAATGCAAATGGGATACCAAATAAACCGCCAACACTACTGAAGGATAATGTAAAAGTAAAATTTCGAACCATAATTGCGGCATCTGGAGTGACCAGAAAACCCGACAAAAATTAAGTATTTGGTCCATTTCTTCCCCTAAATATTAACCGATCTTTAGCAGTATACTTAAAGATTGGTCTATGACCAATATTTCCCGGCGTTACAGACTCTTGGGGCTGCACAAAGCTATAATACCCTGACTACATAGTTGTGTATGGTATAATAATGAACCAATGACCCAAAATATGGCCGATAGCCACAAAATTTTGAATATCATACTGAAGTTAATATAGCCTAACGTTTGACAAGTTTCGTTGAAATCGGTTCAGATTTGGATATAGCTCCTACATATAGTTTCTTCCGATTTTTAGTACATGGCGCACCAAAGCTCCAAAATATGGCCGATTAACACAAAATTTTGCACAATGTACTGAAGTAGGTATAAGCTACTGTGTGGAAAATTTCGCAGACATGGGTTCAGATTTAGATAGAGTTCACATATATAATTTCGTCCGATTTTCAGTGAACGGTGCACCAAAGTTCCAAAATATTGGCACACAATTTTGCACAACGCAATGAAGTAACTAGTGTGTCAAGTTTTATTGAAATTGATTAAGATTTAGATATAGGTCTCATATATAGTTTCATCCGATTTTAAGTTAATATATATATATATATATCTTCGTCCAATTTAAAATCAATAATGAACCATAGACCCAAAATATGACCGATAGGCCCAAAATATTGAACATCATGTGTGGCAAGTATCGTTGTAATCGGTTCAGATTTAGATATAGCTCCCATATATATTTTGGTCCGATTTTAAGTAAATGACGAATAAAGGACCCGATATAGCCGATATGCACAAAACGTATTGAAGTTAGTATAAATTTAATCGTTGAAATTGTGAACCAAACTCGAATTCGCTGAAATTCGGTACTTTGAGTTCTTATTGCGTAGAAAATCTCTATATAAGGGTACCCCCAATTTTCGGTATTTTAGGGTTCTTGAGCGGTATTTCGGTATTTAGGGTTCACCCCTTTTTAGGGGTAGTCCCCATATAACCCCCTTTTTATACCCTTTACCACATTGTGGTACAGGGTATTAGAGTAACTTCGGGCGTCAAATGGGGAACCCCCCCATATCTAAGAAAATGCTTGAAATATGTCAATGCCGCCTTGATAAATATTTTCCTTATTAGTGAAAACAAACATCAAATTTGGTTTTTAATAAATAATTGCAATGTTGAAAATGTAGAAGTAGAAAATGTAGCTCTCATTGTAAAAGTGTGATTTGAAAATTTTTTAGCACAATAGTCGAACGTTTTTGCAAAATAGTCGAACACTTTATTTTTCTCGAATATAAAGAAGTTATGTGGTTTTTCTGGTTTTCTTTAACAAAACTATACGTTTAGCTGTAATTACAATCGACGATTTTTAATTTTTATTCATTTTTGAAGCCGATAATTATTTCTAAATGAAAATATTCAATTACACGCCAAGTTATTTTTATTTGCTGCTTAGAGTTTTTTGAAATATAATGCAATAACATTTTTATAGATAAATATATATAATTTTTGACCTGGAATATATTTAGCCAACAAATCTACCATGTTGTGAAAACAATTTGTTTTCAGTTTTTACCGTTGGTACGCCCACAATATCAAAAAAAGAAAATGGTGGTCCACATTACCGGAAGTTACTCTATGTCTTTGTGCATATGTTTGTAACAGGCAAAAGGAAACGAGATAGACCCATGGTTCCTTTTGAGAATATGCATAGAATCACTTTTTAAGTCGATTTAAGCATGTCCGTCCGTCCGTCTGTCTGTCTGTCTGTCTGTCCATGTATTTTTGTGAGCAAAGTACAGGTCGCATTTATGATCCGAATTGGATGAAATTTGGCACAGCTCATTTGTTTGGCCCAAGGACGAACACTATTGAAATTGGGGAAAATCGGTTCAGATTTAGATATAGCTCCCATATATATCTTCGTCCGATTTAATGAAAATGGTGTACCAAAGTCCCTATATATCTTTCGATTTGGACGAAATTTGGTATAACGTACTGAATTGGGCCTAGAGTAATGTCTGCCAAATTTCGTGAAAATCGGTAAAGATTTAGATATAGCTCCCATATATAGTTTTGTCAGATTTACTGTAAATGGTGTACCAAAGTACCTATATATCTTTCGATTTGCACGAAATTTGGTATAACGTACTGAATTGGGCCTAGAGTGATGTCTGCCAAATTTCGTGGAAATCGGTCAAGATTTAGATATAGCTCCCATATATAGTTTCGTCCGATTTCATGTAAATAGTGCACCAAAATCCCTATATATCTTTCGATTTGCACGAAATTTGGCACAACGTACTGAATTGAGCCTAGAGTAATGTCTGCCAAGTTTCGTGAAAATCGGTCCAGATTTAGATATACCTCCTATATATAGTTTCGTCCGATTTCATGTAAATGGTGCACCAAAGTCCCTATATATCTTTCGATTTGCACGAAATTTGGCTTAACGTACTGAATTAAGCCTAGAGTGATGTCTGCCAAGTTTCGAGAAAATCGGTCCAGATTTAGATATAGCTCCCATATATAGTTTCTTCCGATTTCATGTAAATGGTGCACCAAAGTCCCTATATATCTTTCGATTTTCACGAAATTTGGCATAACTTACTGAATTGAGCCTAGAATGATGTCTGGTATGTTTCGTGAAAATCAGTCCAGATTTAGATATAGCTCCCATATATAGATTCGTTCGATTTCATGTAAATGGTGCACCAAAGTCCCATATATCTTTCGATTTGCACGAAATTTGGCATAACATACTGAATTGATGCTGGAATGGTGTGTGCTGAGTTTCGTGAAAATCGATTGAGATTATGGTATATATATATATATATATATATATATATATATTCGTCCGATTTAATCTAAATAATGTAGCATAATGTGTGCCAAGTTTAGTGAAAATCGGTTGAGATTTAGATGTAGCTCCCTTATATTATAGATTGATTTTAAGTAATTGACGCACCAAGGAACCGATATATGGCTGATAAGAACAAAACGTACTGAAATCAGTATAGCCTAACCTGTGACAAGTTTCGTTGAAATCGGTTCATATTTGGATATAGCATCCATATATAAGTAAATTGTGCATCAAACTCCTCATATTTGTTAGATTGACATCAAATTTTGCACAACGTACAAAATTGAGCATAGAATAACGTAGTTGGATTTTCTAGAAGTACAGACCTAGCCCAACGGATGACCTATTGATATTTGTTTGAAGTCGATTTACATACTTTTGATCTATTGTAACAAACGAATGACATGTTTATGGATAGATCTAGGTCGTTTCACATGTAGATAAATATCACATATTTTATTTCATACAATTTCATAATAATAGTCCTGTTTAATATACTCATAGTGGTGAAGGGTATCCGACTTTACTACTTTCCTTACTGGTTTAATATAAACCAGTAAGGAAAGTAGTAAAGTCGGACTGGGCCGACTATATGATACCCTTCACCACTGTGGGTATATTAAACAGATGAATCCTAACAGACGTCGCATTATTGAAGAACCATTAACATGAAATTAAACATGTCATTCTGCAACCTATACTAAATTTTGGTCAGGTATAGAGTTGCTTCTTACGATGGGACAAAATAATGCAAATAAATTTAAAGCGAAATATCGAAATATAGGTTACACTTATTTCAGTATGGTTTTTGCATTCGGAGACATTTTGAGTTCTTTATTTACTTATAAATCCAAATTTACTTATAAATCCAAAATCGGACGAAAATATATATGGGAGCTATATCTAAATCTGAACCGATTTTCACGAAATTTAACACACATCGTTCTAGACTTATTTCAGTATGCTATGCGAAATTTCGTTTAAATCGAAGGATATATAGGGACATTGTTGCACCATTTACATAAAATCGGACGAAAATATATATGGGAGCTATATCTAAATCTGAACCTATTGTCACGAAATTTTACACACATCGTTCTAGACTTAATTCCATACGCTATGCCAAATTTCGTGCAAATCTAACGATATATAGGGACTTTGGTGCAATATTTACCTAAAATCGGACGAAAATATGTATGGGAGCTATATCTAAATTTTCAGGAAATTTAACACACATCATTCTGGACCTAATTCAGTACGTTATGCCAAATTTCGTGCAAATCGAAAGATATATAGCGACTTTGGTGCACCATTTACATGAAATTGGACAAAACTATATATGGGAGCTATATCTAAATCTGGACCGATTTTCTCGAAACTTGGCAGACATCACTCTAGGCTTAATTCAGTACGTTATGCCAAATCCTCAATATAGTGATACCTCCTGAAGGAAAGAATTGAGATAAACAATTAAAATATTGGGTTCAAAATTGGTATATACCGGTCATTAATTAGGCATAGCCCTCGTTTAATGTTACCCCCAAATATTCACTATTTCCTACACTATGTAATCAATATTGGTCCCCCTTTAGGCATACCCTTTGTAATCAAAATTACAGTAGTTTGAGGATTTTATACTCTACCATCAGTCCACTTTTTGGATCTTACAGATTTTAGGAAAAATCCCTTTTAAGAAATGTTGAAGTTTGTATTTGGTGTACATAATAGTTTACATAAATCGGTTTGTAGAATTATCGGTATATGGCCACTTTTTGGTATGTTCTCTATATTTTCATTGCATGTGTCTGTCAGTATATCTATGGTGGAGGGTATCCAAAGTTCGGCCCGGCCGAACTTAACGCTTTTTCACTTGTTTTTTTTTTTTTTGCTATGTCTGCAGATGCACACATAGCTCCATATATATTGCGAACGGGTGTATGATTGAGATTAAATTTCGAAGAGTGCGGCATACGGAATAGCGTATATCAAGTCTGCTGTAACAACACTAAATCTGCCCGAATGAAATGAAATTTAGAATAGGTTGGAGAATGGAATGTGTATGGATTGATAATAGTCTGTTACATTATTTATAAAGATCACACATTTATATTCCTTGAATTGTATTTTAATGCTTCTTCGAACATTGACATGAAATTGTTAGGATACATATGTAGAATGTACCCAAAATGGTGAAGGGTATCATATAGTTGGCCCAGTCCGACTTTACTACTTTCCTTGCTGCTTTACTGTGGCAAATGAAGGAGCACTTTCACCTTACACATTCACCATATTCTTGTCCCGATAAACTTTTTTATGTAAATATTTAATGACATCACGCATTTCTAATTTTTCCATTGTAAAACCAGTAAGGAAAGTAGTAAAGTCGGACGGGGCCGACTATATGATACCCTTCACCACTATGGGTATATTAAACAGGACTATTAACATGAAATTGGATGAAATATAATATGTTATATTTATCTAAATGTGAATCTACCTAGATCTGGCCATAAAGAATGTAAATCGACTTCAAACAAATATAAATAGGTCATCCGTTGGGCTATGCCTGTACTTCTAGAAAACGCAACTACGTAATTCTATGCTCAATTTTGTACGTTGTGCAAAATTTGATGTCAATCTGACTAACATGAGGAGTTTGATGCCCAATTTACTTGAAATCGGGCGAAAATATATATGGAAGCTCTATCCAAATATTAAGCGATTTCCAACACACTTGTCACAGGTGCGTAAATTACTTAAAATCAATCTATAAGGCAGACATCACTCTAGGCTCAATTCAGTACGTTATGCCAAATTTCGTGCAAATCGAAGGATATATAGGGACTTTGGGGCACCATTTACATGAAATCGGACGAAACTATATATGGGAGCTATATCTAAATCTGGACCGATTTTCACGAAACTTGGCAGGCATCATTCTAGGCTCAATTCAGTACGTTATGCCAAATTTCGTGCAAATCGAATGATATATAGGGACTTTGGGGCACCATTTACATGAAATCGGTCAAAACTATATATGGGAGCTATATCTAAATCTGGACCGATTTTCTTGAAACTTGGCAGACATCACTCTAGGCTTAATTCAGTACGTTATGCCAAATTTCGTGCAAATCGAAAGATATATAGGGACTTTGGTGCACCATTTATATGAAATCGGACGAAACTATATATGGGAGCTATATCTAAATCTGGACCGATTTTCACGAAACTTAACATCATTCTAGGCTCAATTCAGTACGTTATGCCAAATTTCGTGCAAATCGAAAGATATATAGGGACTTTGGGGCACCATTTACATGAAATCGGACGAAACTATATATGGGAGCTATATCTAAATCTGGACCGATTTCTTGAAACTTGGCAGACACCACTCTAGGCTTAATTCAGTACGTTATGCCAAATTTTGTGCAAATCGAAGGATATATAGGGACTTTGGGGCACCATTTACATGAAATCGGACGAAACTATATATGGGAGCTATATCTAAATCTGGACCGATTTTCGCGAAATTTGGCAGGCATCATTCTAGACCTAAATGATTAGGCTGTACCAAATTTCGTGCAAATAGAAGGATATATAGGGACCGTTTACATTAAATCGGTTAAATATATATATGGGAGCTATATCTAAATCTGAACCGATTTTTCCCAATTTCAATAGGGTTTGTCCTTGGCTATGCCAAATTTCATTCAAATCGGTTCATAAATGCGACCTGCACTTTGTTCACAAAAATACATGGACAGACAGACGGACAGACGGACGGACGGGCGGACGGACATGCATAAATCGACTTAAAAAGTGATTCTATGCATATTCTCAAAAGGAACCATGTGTCTATCTCTTTTCCTTTTGCCTGTTACAAACATATGCACAAAGACATAATACCCTGTACCACAGTGTGGTGAAGGGTATAAATATTGCGGATGCGCCTTTTTAGAACACCTGTTTCTATATGAAGGATTTGCCAGATCGAAACAAAATTTAACATGTGTTCATAACAGAGATGGAAGTTTCCAAAAACTTAACTTTTTTCTGTTTATACCGCGCTTTTTGTGCTAAGCAAAGATGTTTCCGAACTGCCCTCTTATATTGAGTGGACGAATAGAGCAAAATCTTAAAATTTGGCAGTTTTAGAAGTTATACTAACATTAGTACATTTTGTGACGGTACAGGACTAGAATCCTGAATGTGGATCGATATATGTGTAATACCGCGTAAGTTATACAAAGTATATCGGCGAATAAAAAATGTTTTTCTTTACTGGTGAATAAAAACCGTATTTCAATAAGTTATGTTATGTTAAGATTTTAAAATAGCCGCACACAAATTTCCCGTTTAATTCTCGGTATGTTGGAGCTCCTACCACGGTTTTGCAATCTGTGTCTCTGTAGTTTTGTAAAAAAAATTTCGGTACATCCACAACTTATTACCATTTAAATTTTTCTTGATGAGGTATTGACAATCAACATTTAAAAATTCTTCCGAAGTGGTCCATGTGCGAATATTTACAATATCAGTCTGATAATGAATTTTTAATTCTTTTGTTCTTTATTATTTAATTTTATTTCAAAAATTTGTATGTTAATCATAAATCTTAATCAAATTTATTTAAATATTGATCACTTTTACCTTTACGAGCATACAATTTTCGCTTTGCTAATATATCAAAATTTCAATTAATGTCAACATTTGCTTATAGCTTAACCCAGTGCAGCGAGCAATTTACATTTTTTTATTAGCAACATTAGCTCCTACAAACAATTTGCCAGTTAAGTTGTTACCACCAACTAACAGCTATGTTGAATGAATAATGCCCATTGTTGCAACATTAACATTTGCAGTGTGTGTGTGCTACCCTATATGAACGGCAAAATTGTTTTTGGCAGCAGCGATGGCTTCAAAAAAACAGCAACAGCTCCACCACCATCACATTCATGACCAACAACTGCCACAAAAAGAGAAATAATAATAATGTTAAATTATAATGTTGAAATTGTTTAAATATTTAATAAATCACATGTCTTGAGTGTGCAGTGCGCACATGTCTGACGAAGACCGCGTTGGCGTACAAATTACTTTGTAAGGTATGAATGGTTGAAGATATATATTTAAATATTATCAAACAATGTGTACGTTTATATTATACATTATTTACATTTTAAAGCACATAGTGTAAAGAATTTGGTGTTGAGCAAATAAGGATAATTGTCGAAATACAAATTTATAACATTTGGTGAGACTAAAAACTCCCGACTTAATAACTGATATAATCTTAAAATGCCAGAAAAATATTGGGTAAGAATATTTATGCATGGTTCCCACACTACTGTAACATATATTTATAGAAACCCCCTTGAAGATAAACTGCTGGCAATTTTATTGGGATTCATTTGGTGGAATAAACCCAAAAAAGAGGTGCAATATATCAGAATTGTATTTACTAACGAGGCATAGCATAATAATTGCATCTTCGACATGTAATCGGATGAATATATGGCTTTAGAGAGTTATTTAAATGTAATCCGGTCGGCGCCGCAGCCGTAGAACAACGCCAGGAAGGCGACTGGATGCATACTGAAATTTTCGGCCGAGGATATAAGAGGGGAGACAAACCGGTCTGTAAAGTACAGCCAATCTGGCAGTTAGTTCTGAGCTACGAATTTCCAGCCAAAAAATAGATAAGTAGAGGTAAACTAAATTTAAAATGTAAACTAAAATTACCTCTTTTATTCTCGGTCAGTTCAAATTTGTCGAATCTTACTCCCGCGAACATATTCCTGCAACCGGAATAAACTTGCAAAACAACAATTCGTTTCTACAAACAAAGTTTCGTTGGACAAAATTCCTTCGCCGATTTTTTTGGCATATGCGTCTTGTGTCAACGGCTTGATGTCACCCTCAAACGACTAGATGAAGAGGCCAGGGCAACAGCAGGGTAGACGATAAGATAATTATGTCGAGGAGGATGATGACGTTGAGCTGACATAAATGCATTATCAACGTAGTCCGGAGACTCTTTAAAAAGCCCACCGTGTCTGCTCTTCATAACACTATTCGGCGAAATATTTGGGGTAGGACAACAGTGAATACCCTGTGAGATGCATTGCTCTTCATCGTGGCTGCATAGCGTTCGATGATCTCAACATAGTTCGGTGGCACTTAAGATGACGAGCTGTCAACCAGAATCTGGGGATTCTCTCTGGGGGGATAAAATTCCCAGTGGTTCATCCAGGCTATCCACTCTGCGTGGCACTATAAACCAACACTATCCGGCGAAATATTCGGATAGGTCTACTAGGAATACCCAGTACACGTCTCGGTGGTTTGCGTTGCTCTTCCTCATTGCTGGATAGCGTTATTACCTCTAGGTCGGAGCTGAGATCAATGATCTCAACTTCTAAGATCAGTGAGTATCGGCTGTTATTCCCCCATTTCCTCAACCGTCACTCGCTGTAAAGCAAAAACGGACCACACACGCCGATTTGTCGACCTCCCGGGTTTTCACGCTTGGCATGTGGACCCGTGATACCTGTCCAGCTCCAGCTGGCGGTACCGTTTTTTATAGAACGCCTTGGTGCGTTGGACCATATCCTTGATTTTTTTTTTTTTTTTTTTTTTTTTTTGTGGGATGACATTTTACACAACATACCAGGTCTTTGTGCATATGTTTGTAACAGGGAAAAGGAATCGAAATAGACCCAAAGTTCTTTTTGAGAATGTGCATAGAATCACTTACTGGATCGATTTATGAATGTCCGACCTCTGTTGAAGTTAAATTGCCAATTTACAATAAATTTGGCACAGCGTACTGAAGTACGATTTACACGAAATTTGGCGTAGCGTACTGAATTGAGTCTAAAATGATGTGTGCTAAGTTTTGTGAAAATCGGTTAAAATTTAGATATAGCTCCCACATATATTTTCGTCGGGTTTATTATAAATTGTGCACTAAAGACCCACATTTTGGCCGATTGGCACAATTTTGTACAATGTACTGAAGTTGGTACAGAGTTGCGTGGGTCAAGTTTTTTTTGAAATAGGTTCAGATTTACATATATTGACACAAAGTATTGTCGTTAATATAATTTAATCTCTCTCTGGCAAGTTTCCTTGAAATTGGTTCAGATTTAGATATATAATAGCTTCCATATCTAATTTTGACCTATTCATATTAACTATACACCAAATATTCAATGGGTGTCTGATTGAGATTAAATTTTGAACAGTGAACAAGAGTGATAAATGTCACATATTTATGTTCGTTCAATTTCATGTCAATGTTCCTTCGAAAAGGCGTCGTCTACTAGGATACATATGTAGAATATATCTAACGTGTGGAGGGTATCATCGAATGAAAATATATATGAGAGTTATATCCGATTTCAGCGAAGCTTTCCACACAGTAGGTTATACCTACTTCAGTACGTTGTGCAAAATTCTGTCAGTCGGACATATTTACTGAAAATCGGACGAAACTATATATGGGAGCTATACCTATATCGGTAAGAGTTGGATATAGCCCCCATAGATAGTTCCATCCGATTATAAATAAACGGTGCTCCAAAGACCCGAAGTTAGACCGATTGCCACAAAATTTTGAACTACGTACTCAAGTTAGTACAGCCTAACGTGTGAAAAGTTTCGTTGAAATTGGTTCGGATTTGAATATAGTTCAGACATATATTTTCGTCCGATTTTAAGTAAATGATGCACCAAAGACTCAAAAATTGGCCGATAGCAACAAAAAACATACTGAAATTAGTATAACCTAACCTGTGACAAGTTCCGTTGAAATCGGTTCATATTTGGATATAGCTTCCATATATATTTTCGTCCGATTTTAAATTGTTTTTCAGATTGATATGAAATTTTGTACAACGTACAAAATTGAGTATAGAATGGCGTAGTTGCTTTTGTAGAAGTACAGACATAGCCCAAAGGATGTCCGATTGATTTTTGCTTGAAATTGGTTTACATAATGTTGTCCCATTGTAACAGACGAATGTCATGTTAATGGTCCTTCAGAAATGCGACGTTTGCTAGGATGCATGTGTTTAACATACCAATAGTAGTGAAGGGTATCATATAGTCGGCCCCGTCCGACTTTACTACTTTCCTTACATGCTTATATTCATTTTTCGGGAATATCAAACACACTTTTGTAAATGATATGGTAAAGAAGGCGCAGCACTCCATAATAAATTACATTTTATGAAATAGAACCCATCCTTGTAATACTTCTAAATTAGAAATAACATCATTAAGAGCACTCCTTAAAATAATTCCAAATAACACTTTTTCAAAAAATACAGTGTAAACTTTTATTAGTAATTTAAAAAATCAACTCAATGAGTATCTTTTATTGTTAACAAAATAATTTGTTTGAGTGTCGTTAAGCGAGTTTTAGCCTCGACTGCTGGATGGGCACATTTAACAGCAACGTGGTTTATTACATATCTTTTTTTTCAAAATGTTTGTTAAAGTTCAAGTTTTTCATATATATTTTTGTTATTTTATTATTGTTTTGTTTTTTTTACCAAAGTGGCCAATAACAAATGATGCTGATTAACAAAAACTCAATAAAAATATAAATAATCTACAATGAACAACTAAAAAGCAGATGCATTGCCAGTGGGTGCAGCAAAACAACACAATACCAAGTCAAACCGAACTGAAGCCATGCAAAGCCAATATCGTCTATCGTCAATTGTTAGTTTGACACTGCCATTATCACCGCGGCAGTTTCATGCTGTTTGCCGTCATAAAAGGAAAAAAGGTTAATGTCAGTTGTTGCAAAAAAACACACACATTTTTGTGGCATTGACTTTTGAGAATTTTAACAACTCAAACATATATTCCATACGATTTACTACAACTACTACCGACTGATTATAGAACATGAATATGAATGGAATCTTCAGAACATGACTCGTTTGAACAGATGTTACTAACTGCTGCTACAACATACATATGGATATTTCCTTCAACAAACAAATTTTGTTGCATGAAATATTAGCAACACACGAGGCGTTCCTTATCGTCACGAAATATCCATTATATGTGTCTATTAGTATCAACGAGTTTTGTTGGTCGTCATATGTTCTTATTTAGATTCAATATTAATCACTAGTACTTAGAACTGACGGCTAAGTCAATTTTTTTAAGTTTTTAAATTATGCGAAAACAATACAGCGATATCATACATAATAGGGAGTATAAACAATCGTAGATATGAGTTTCTTTCGTTCTTTCATGGAAAACTGGGCTTGGAACATGATCGTACCGAAAATTAAGCAGAATCTTTGTATAGGAGCGATGAAAACATCATAAACCTATATTCTTTATGTTGGAGTTCGGGGGACAAAACCTTTATATGGGGACCTTGTCCAAATATAAACCTTCAAAATATTGAAAAAAGGATTTTATGCACGCCCATTCGTTTGTCGGTCCATGTATTATTGTGGACAAAGTACACGGCGCAGGATAAGCCAGTAAGGAAAGTTCAAAAGTCGAACGGCGCTGACTATATGATACCCTTCACCACTTTGGGTACATGGAAGAGATGATCATATGTGTAGTATCCTATAGTCATATCATGTTTGGGGGACCATTGAAATAGTATCGGGCGAAATTAAATTTGTAATCCACATAGATATTTAAACTATCTATGAAAATTGCGTGCTAATCGGGTAGACTTGGATTCTTTGGTCTACTATTTGTATGAAATCAACATAAATTATGCATGGGAGCTATAAGTAAATCTGGACCTAATTATGTAACAGTGGCATACACAATTTGGTATTCTGCAGCGCAGTGCTGTTCACAATTTAATCTCTTATATCTACAACTGAATATATTTTTCAAACTCCAATACGCGTTATTTTAGCTCCAATTTGGTACGTTGTGCACAACTGTCGTGCAATGAAACAGAATCAATGATGCACCATTAATATCAAATCGGACTAAACTCTATTTGGAAGCTACATATAAATCTGAACCGATTTCAACAAAACTTCATCGACATCAAACTGGTCTTAAATCAGTACGCTGTGCAAAATTTTGTCTTAATCAGAAAAACCTTGGGAGTTTGGTGCACCATAAATTATATATGGGAGCTATATCTTAATCTGAACAGATTTCAACAAAACTTCACAGGCATCAAACTTGATTTAATTCAGTACGCTGTGCAACAGTTTGTCTTAATTGGACAAATATCGGGAGATTGGTACACCATTTAGATAAAATCGAGAAAAAAATATATAGGAAGAGCTATATCTAAATATAACCCTAGGCTTAACTCTAGTTTAGTAAAAACGATCAGATTTTTCTGACATTTTTTCCAGAGGTAAGTATTTTTACCCTAATTATGAGGATATCTTTTTTTCTTGGGGGACGTACCCGGTTATTTGACCCGGATGTTCGGGTACGGGTACCCGGTTTTACGGATCCGGTTAATATAAAATGGGTATCGTTTTAAAGGTTATAAAAATACCTTTTAAACCGTTTTGGAGAGATTTTATTTAACCGGGTAATCGGGTACGTCCCCCAAGAAAAAAAAATATCCCCTTAATTAGGGTAAAAATACCTACCTCTGGAAAAATTTTCAGAAAAATCTGATCGTTTTTACTAAAATACAGTTGTTCCTAAAACGATTTCAACAAAACTTCACATTCATCTATCTGTACCTAATTTAGTGCGCTGTGCAAAATGTTGTCTAAACATTGGGTGTTTAGTGCACTATTTACATAACATCGGAAGAAAATATATATGGGAGCTATATCTAAATCTGGCCCGATTAAAAAAAAAATCGCTCATATCAGTCTGTGCAGGATCCCCCTCCACGACACATCCGGAAGCAACATATTATAACTAGCAAGCTCCTCCGATAGCAATCATTAAATCATTGTTCTGGATCGTTTGCAGGTTACGCCAATGGGTATTGCTTAGGAATGAAGTCCAAATGGAGGCGGCATATCTCAGGACAGAGCGACTTATATCCTAGGAGGTGCCTGTTAAAACTTTTATGGCCTAATTTTTGCTCAGCACTTTCACATTTATATATGCATCGTATTTTGTGTCATATATCAGACTATCAAATATCATGGACTACGATATAAAGCTCGGTTGTGAAGTCTCGTGTCCTCTAGGTAAATAATAAAAGGTTTCGACAAAGAGTTGGTTATTTTCGCGTTTACTTCATTTATGTCTACTCCAGACGACATGATGGTACCATTTTGATACTGCAATATTTAGATTCCCACATTTATTTAGAACTCCACACAAACCAGTCTACCAATTCGATAGTTATCGAGGTAACATTGTGTAGAGCGGAGTTCATCATATAACTAAACAAGTGAAAAAAGCATTAAGTTCGGCTGGTCAGAACTCCACTATAGGTATACTGACAGATACTTGAAATGAAATTATAAGGAAACATACCAAAAGGTGAACCTATACCGATAATTCTACAAACCGATTAATGTAAACCGTTATGTACGCCAAATACAACTTTCAGCAATTTTTAATGGGGATTTTTCCTAAAATCTGAAAATACCAAAGAGTGTACTGATACTAAAAACGCATGGTAGAGTATGCAATCCTCAAACTACTGCTAATTTAGATTGCAACGTTATATAAGGCCACGCCTAAAGGAGGACCAATATTGATTACATCGTGTACGAATAAGCGATATATGTAAATTTCGAACCCAATATTTTAGTTTGGTATCTCAATTCTTTCTTTCAGGAGGTATAAGGGAGCTGGCTAAATGCCTGCCAATACATTTCATTATAGTCAGGTTCGAGTTTTTTATCACGACATCTTTAGAAGGCGGAATGATTACAACAGATGGCTAAATCGTCTTAGAATTTCACACTTTGTAGGGTAAAAACTGACTATTCCGAGTAACGACGATCCTCCATACTATGGCAGAATATGTCTATATGGGGAGAGCCCAACACACGGAACAAAGCATCTGAAAAAAGGGTTATATGGGGACTACCTGTAAAAGGGGGTGAATATTAATAATTTTTGGTAAGGAGATTTGTTGCCATATACGGAAATTACAGCAAATTCGTATGAAAAAGGCGCTCAAGAACCTCAATATACCGAAAATTGGAGGTAACCTTATATGGGAGATATCCGAAAAAATAGATCTATATTTATAATTTTTAGTGGGGAGATTTGCTACCCAATAAAAACTCAAAGTACTAAATTACTACAAATCAGGTCGAAAAATGCAATAAAACCCCCAAAATACTGAAAATTAGGGGTACCGTTATATGGTACTCCCAAAAAAATAGGACCGATATATATATATATATATATATATAATTTTTAGTGGAGATATTTGGTATCAAATAAGAACCCCACATGCCAAATTTCAGCGAATTCGTTTAAAAAACGCGCTCAAGAACCCCAAAATACCGAAATTTGGGGGGTATTTTTATATGGGAGTAATGCCTAAACGTTGACCGATTTAGCCCATCTTCAAACTTCACCTGCCTACAGACCAAAGACTTTAAGCAAAATTTCGGCGATATATCTCAATTCGTTTAGACGCTAGAGTGATTACAACATACGCTGTTCAAGAATATATATGGCAATATTGCCAATTATTTAACATACCTGAAGCGGATTTTCGCCCCTTTATAACTCGGGAATTACTTAAGTGTATGAACAAAAGTGAATAGTTTTGGGTTAATTGATCTGTAGTTGCAAACTGTTCATGTGTCTACTTTAGTATAAAAAAATGTGTAAAAACAGTTTAAGGCGAACCAGTTTTTTTATGTTCTCTATATCGATTTGTGATTAAGCCACTCATTTACGGTCTTCGTGTCAAAATAAAACAGCCCTTATGTATCATTTTTCAAAAATTTAACTGCATCTATCTTTAAATGATGCTGACATTTTGACGCTCGATTTTGGGTGTTTTTTTTTTTTAATTTTACTTCCAGTTTTAATACGCATACAGGAATTTCTAAAAATCGATTATAAGATTATTGTAGTCGCGTAATTTGATATGTATTTTGTGTATGTAGTATGCACAGCTTCAGAGTACTACTCATCCGATGGTGAACATTTTGTGCGATCAAATTTCTAAAAAACCTATTTTTCGTGTAAATAGTGTGAACTGGCACATCCATGGTTCTTAATGGACCACATTGAAATCTGTATATATCGATGTATTTTTTTAGGGTGCACACCGAAATCGGATGCGCGTTAATGGTATATGGAGTTTTCGGAAATTATTCGCGTTTTACGAGTTTTTGGGTATTTCAATGCAACATGTAGTACATCTTAGCCGTCAAATCAAATTTCGCAAAATATATATGGATTGGAAGATAAACTTCAGTACTTCCTGTAAACCACATGCGCATCGAATAATTTTGAGAATTACGCGATTTAGACGCAATTTAAAGTGTATATTTCATAATATTATTTTATTTTAAGATTTATTCCTATTTATAGATTTATCGGGAGGGTATTGATATAATCCGCAAGGCGTATACTTATACACAAAAATTGATTATTATTATATATGTAAATTTTTTTTACATCTATATATATAAAAATGAATTGCTGTTCGTTAGTCTCACTAAAACTCGAGAACGGCTGAACGGATTTTTCTGATCTTAGTCTTGAAATGTTCGTGGAGCTTCAGGGAAGGTTTAAAAGGTGAGAAAAATTCGAAAACCGCGAAAAATTTGCAACAAAGAAAAAATATTATGAAAAAAAATATTATGAAAAACAATACTATGAAAAAAAAAATATTCATTTGTCAAATATTGAAAATTTTCAAAATATTTTATTTTATTCAATTGGCATTGTAACGAAACTTTTTTTCTGAGAATGCAAGATGAATTCGCGATCATTGTATGTACACGTTTTCCATAAAATTCACGTACATTTTGGAACAAATGCAAGGATGAAAGTCTGAAGATTCAGAAAGAGTTCTGATTCTAAGACACGTGCCCTAGATTATTCTTCTTGAAAATAATAATAGGAACATAGGAACATGTTGTTATTGAAGTACCTAAAATGTACCATTATATGGTGGTTATATGCCTAATCGTTGGTCAATGTCTTTAATCGCATATGTGTATCACAGAGAAAATTAAGTTCATATTGAAAGAGAACAACTATAAAAAGCTTTTGTTATAACAAAGAGTCTCATGATGTTACCTCAATATGTCAACTACCAATATATTTAATACCATGAAAAATCGTTGTTAAGATCGAACTTTTGTACTTCCTAATATGTAGATTCCTTAAATCGGCCGGGACATTTATATGAGGACTATGTTACACAGTATGTGTAGTAGATTGGAAAACGGGGGATGAGAACTTCAACATACTGAAAATTAAACAGGGAATATGTATGGCGCCTTTTTATTGCATTAAGCCAAATCCATGATCCATCCATTCCGTCAAATTCTTTACAAAACCGAAAATGGTGCGGGACCCGTATGTAGGAGCTATACAAAATTTGGTCCTGAATAGAAATGTTTCCGCAAATGTGTTTTACCCTTTCAATATCACGGAATGATATATGATATGAATGACATACGATACTACAATGGGTATGGATATATACTAATACCACATGAGAAAATACCGAACAATAAGAGTATATCATTATATGGGGCTACCCGGACCAATTTGCACCAATATTGATAATTTTTTGTAAACAGGTTTTCTTCATCCAAAATAAAACATTACAGCACTTCGGCTGAAGCACTCCCTAAAATACCGAACTCCTCAAAGTACCGAATATTGTGGGTACCTCAAAGATTTAACCAATATTGACAATTTCAGTACGATTCATTCTACCAAATATACAACCAAACGTGCCGAAATCCCCCACAGTATCGAAAAAGGTGGATTACTATTACATGGGGGATATTTGAAAGCTTGGGCGAACATAACATTGCAGCCAAATACCGAATATTAAGGGATGCCGTTAGATGGGGATATCCGAATACTTGAGTCAATATGGAAAATTCTAATTAGGGAGAATTTCTTCCCAATAAGTATCCCTAATATTAGGTTTGGGAAAAAGAAATCCATTAGACCGGTGGAACGATCGAATTTTACAGGCATGTTAGCAGTCGTAACATCGTCCAGGAGCTAAAAATTAAACCATTCACACAAAGCTGGATTCAAAAATAAGCTCAATGGTTGGGTGCCTCACCAATTAACAGAAAAAAATGGAATGGATCGAATTTCCATCTGCGAAGCCTTGACAAAACGGAATGAGATACTCTTATTTTTATAAACGGATGGTGACTGGAAATGAGAAATGGATCACATACGATAACCCTATGCAAAAACGATCGTGGTCAAAGAGCGGTAAAGCACCTCAAACGGTGACCAAACCAGGCCTAACGACCAGGAAGGTTCTGCTATGCATTTGGTGGGACTGGAATGGGATTATTTATTATGAGTTGCTTTCATATGGCCAAACTCTAAATTCTGATCTCTACTGCCAACAACTGTACAGTTTGAAGATAGCAATTGGCCAGAATTGGCCAACAGGGGAGGTGTCGTGTTTCACCAGTAGGCCTATTCTGTAACTTTTAACAACATTCGATATTGTTTAAATTTCTTTTGTTATTGTAAAAACAATAAACCAAACAAATGAAATTGTTGTAAAATAGACAATATCGAATACAGGGGCAGGACAACGCTAGGCCATCTTATGAGTAGTACAAATGTATGTGCAAATATAAAATTTATATCTTAAATCGTGGAGGGAGCAACAAAACTCACTCATAAACATCAAATTCAGTTCTGTAATGTTACCCTATGTGTGCTCTGATAAATACCAAGATGTTACAAAAATATATACAATTCACCTTATGATGGTGGGTATAAAAACAACCTAAAATGCCGAAAATTATACATCAAAAATATTGTTAGGCAAGACAACGTTTGCCGGGCCCGCTAGTATATAATAATATTTTTTTTCTGAATTTTCTTGTATAAAATTAAAAAATAAATATGATGACATTATTTTTTCGAACCTCAATATCTTGTTTTGCTGTCGCCGTGATGTACAAACCGCTACACGAACTTGTGTGATTTTGAATATCATTTGATTAATCATGGTGTTTAGATTATGTAGATATTTTTAAATAAATTTATAAGTTTTTTCATATTTTGCGAAGATGTGCACCTTTTTCGCGATTATTATAATATATTCATATTCTTATTTTACGGAGGAAGATATATATATATCAACGTTTTTGGTCAAGATAATAAACGGCGTAATTTTAAGAATTTTTTCTTATGCCAAAAATTAAAACCTCGATAACTTTTGCGCGCATCAACCAAAAATTTGATCGCGAATGGTTTCGGAATCAGAACATTTTTCTCTATATGTGTACCAAAAATCATTTATGTGCCACAAAAACGAAAAAGCTGATTTTTTGAAAATGGAATATTAAAAAAACCAGTAACGAAAGCAGTAAAGTCGGACTGGGCCGACTATATGATACCCTTCACCACTTTGGGTATATTGTACATATGTATCCCCTCTAAGGAACATACGCAAGTCTTTCTGCAACCTATGATAAATTTAATTTCATTCGAGAAGATTTAAAGTCGACTTCGGACCATGGGACAAATTTATGAAAAACGACTTATAGCAAAACCAGTGAGCGGAGCAGTATAGTCGGACGGGGCCGACCATACGATACCCTACACAACTACCTTGGAAATCAAACTTTCTGGGGATGTTTATTTCGAGACTGGGTAATATTTCGTGATATTTGCACCCTCTTGCCCGATTAGAGGTAAACAGCACCTCTTCCTTACACTGACATATTTTTCCGAATCTTACGAGTATTCAGTACAGCTATTGTCCAGATTCCCTTCACCGTGGGTTGTGTTGTGATGTTCGACTTTCATTTGAGGTATATAGATCGACTCGAAAATAACACAAAAAATTAAGTTTTTGGTCCACTTCATTCCAAAATTATTATCTGATCATCACCGAAAATTATAGGCGTTGTCCTTGACCATAACTGGAACCTCATGGAATATTTCAAAGCGATCAGCGCCATAGTTCCGCTCTCCAGAGTGATAATGGGTTACTAAATTATATACGAATACGGAGATACCTGTAAATATTTAGGTGTAACTCCAACATCCGAGCACATACAACAATATAATTGGTCTTAATTTAAAGGTCAACCAATCCTCTTGGATATAATATCAACTTCTTGGGTATATGTCCTTCAGGGGTAAATATATACGCCATAGAATACAAATTTTGTCATTTTTCACACAAAAGTCAGGGTCCATTTGTCCCGCTAAATATTGACCGATCTTTCTCCAAACAGGCATGCTTATTCTTTGGCCCGATCCGCTTCTCCATGCAAAATTTCACGATGTTCGGACCATTGTTGCGGCCTCTGGAGCGACCAGAAAAACCGACAAAAATTTAGTATTTGGTCCATTTCATCCCCTAAATATTAACCGATCTTTCCCAAAAACAATAGGGGTCTTCATTGGTCAGAACCCATCCTACATGCCAAATTTCGTGAAGATTGGTCCATAAATGTGGCCTGTATCGTGTTTACAATTTTAATGGACAGACGGACGGACGGACACACATGTCTAGATCGACTCAGCTAGTCGAGATATGACGATCGGTATACTTAAAGGTGGGTCTAGGACCAATATTTCGCGGCGTTACAAACTTTTGGGGCTGCACAAAGCTATAATACCCTGACAACATAGTTGTGTAGGGTATAATTAGTACACTCTATTCGGTCGCCGCACTGTTAAAACTTTATTTCATTCATACATCCATTCGAAATACATATGGAAGCTATGACAGAATCTACATCAATTTCAACAAAACGCAATAACGTTATTCAAGTCTCTACTTGATACGTTGTGCAAACAATCGTGTTAATCGGACAAACATTAGAAGGTTGGTGCACCATTTATGTAAAATCGGACGAATGTATATGTATATGTGGGAGCTATATCGAAACCAGAACCGATTTTTACGAAACTTAGCACACATCATTCCAGACTTAATTCAGTACGCTGTGCCAAATTTCATGCAAATCGAAAGGTATATAGGAACTTTGGTGTACCATTTACATAAAATCGGAAAAAACTATATATGGGAGCTATATTTAAATCTGAACCGATTTTCTCGAAACTTGGCACACATCATTCTGGACCTAATTTAGTACTCTATGCCAAATTTCGTACAAATCGAATGATATATAGGGACTTTGGTGCACCATTTACCTTAAATCGGACGAACCTATATATGGGAGCTATATCTAAATCTGAACCGATTTTCTCGAAACTTGGCACACATCGTTCTGGACCTAATTAAGTACTCTATGCCAAATTTCATGCAAATCGAATGATATATAGGGACTTTGGTGCACCATTTACCTTAAATCGGACGAACCTATATATGGGAGCTATATCTAAATCTGAACCGATTTTCCCGAAACTGGGCACACATCGTTCTGGACCTAATTAAGTACTCTATGCCGAATTTCATGCAAATCGAAGGATATAGAGGGACTTTGGTGCCCCATTTACCTTAAATCGGACGAAAATATATATGGGAGCTATATCTAAATCTGAACCGATTTTTTCCAATTTCAATAGGGTTCGTCCTTGGGCCAAATAAGTGACTTGTGGCAAATTTCATTCAAATCGGATCATAAATCCGACCTGTACTTTGTTTACAATTTAACATCTACAAACGGACGGACGGACGAACGGACGGACATGCATAAATCGACTCAGAAAGTGATTCTATGCATATTCTCAAAAGGAACCATGTGTCTATCTCGTTTCCTTTTGCCTGTTACAAACATATGCACAAAGACATAATACCCTGTACCACAGTGTGGTGAAGGGTATAAAAATAGCAATATTGCCCATATATACTTTATAGGGTCGGAAATGATTTTTTCTATGTATTACAAACGGAAAATAGAAATTAATATACTCTCCATACTATGGTAGAGGGTATAATAAAACGGAGTTGTCCACCGGGGTCTAACAGCAACCTGGCGGTCGGTTTTTGTTGAGGCCATTAGAAATATAGGTAGTGTTATCATTTATATCCTTTGGCGACAAGAAGGAGATTGGTAAAGTGAGCGGAGAATTCAAATCTATGGGAACACTCACAGTTTATCGATAGAGATAGTTACGCGAGATAATTCAAATCTATTGGGCCGAGGTTTTTTAGAATGACCATAGAGACGCCATAAGCATTTGAGGATTTTGCCTTGGAGATCGTGGCTTTAACTTCTGACGCTAAGAGGAGCAGCTGTTTGTCACGCTGCAGTTTCTTAAGTCTTAAAATCGTGCATGTTTTCCAATAAAGTTTTGGTAACACTGCCCATAGTCCATAGATGCTGGTCATTAAAATGTGTTATTGTACGTTTAGAAGCATTTGGGATTCCTGATTCTTGGAAAGTTAAATTTTTTTTGTAGATAAAATAGGATAAATTACATATTGACAGTGGGTCTTTAATAAAAATCCCTATAGGAATCTGGTCAATTATTATAATTTTAAATGTTAATTTCCTAGTAGAGGTTATAAACGACATGTAATAGTTTAATTTAACTGGCCAAAATTGTATTTTCATTTTTCTAAAAATAATTTACCAATTAAAACTAAAAATAATTATTTTATATTTAGTTATGCATGAATATAAATGTTTCCTACTCAACCAAAAATGATAATATTCAATTATTATTTCTATTTTCTTTAAACTCGTAGAAGCACCAAAATACATAACTATTAATATTTTTTTGTCTGTTTATTTACTCATACTCCAAAGGTAATCAAGTAGTCAGTGGTACATAAACTATAATTTGGTAGCGAAATGAAGAAGTACCACTAAAACAAAATAATAAAATAGAAAAAATAATAATAAATGACTTTCTATGTTATGTTGTTCAGTGGGAGTACCAAGTCAGTCTGTCAGTCATCCAATCAAACCGCACAAAAAATGATTAATAAGTCAATCAACTGAATGCAGCTACTTCAAGTGAACCGAGCAAAACTACTTCAATGTGAAAAACAACTATCTTGATGATGTTATGAACATTAGATTACCAAATACTAAAAATAACTCAATGCAAACATTAACTACAGTTTGTCAATTTACCAAAACAAAAAAAAAAAACTAAAACTCCCCCACACGATTTTTTTTCATCTCAAGGTACTTGTTGAATTGAGTAGTACTCAAACTTCCAATCGACTGTCGCACGAAACAATGGAAACTTTCTCCCGAAATTAATGATGACAATCAATTACGATGAGAAGAGTTGTGTGTATATAGTAGCTCCAAATGTATAATCATTTTAAATATATTAACTTTATGTGGGCTGAATGTGTAATTTATAAATATAACACAAGTGTCCAATAAGCTGACGAAAATTACATGTGGAGGCATAAATAATAGCAAAATATATAGTTTGCACTTGACGGCTTGGAAAGGCAGGTTTTTATAATTTACACATCAATTTGAATGTATATTTAAGTACATATTTTGCCCACTAACATTATTTATTTCTCTAACAGAATTGTTTTCTCCAAAGTTGAGAATTTTCCCAGAGGAACAATACGACTTCGGAAGGCCTTAATGAAGAAATCGAGGCGAGAAGAAATATTGGTTTATATTGTTTATTTGAGTAATACAAAAATATGTTTATTAAAGAAAATATATCACTCAAGATAAGTTGACCTGTATTGTTATTTGCAATAGGCAAAAGGAATCGAGAACCAAGGAACCCTGTGTCTCCTTTTGAGAAAATGCATAGAATCACTTTCTGAGTTGATTTATTGATGTCCGAGGATACATGTATTCCGAATTGGTTCTAACTTGATATTTTGGATTTTCATTAGAAAGAAAATTTTCTTACCAAAAATTATCAATATGGGTCTTTGTTACGGTGTAGAGCGGTACTTTAATTGTTCGGAGTTTTGGAGATTTAGTCACGTTTTTCAACCGAATTTGCTTTAATTTTATATTTTAGATTCTCATTAGGCAGAAAATCTCCATACCAAGAATTCCATTAAAAACAATTTGAAAATTTTT
Source organism: Musca vetustissima (assembly GCF_032173495.1). Lineage (NCBI taxonomy): Eukaryota > Metazoa > Arthropoda > Insecta > Diptera > Muscidae > Musca > Musca vetustissima. The sequence goes on from NW_026873981.1 coordinate 54,127, forward strand.
TTTGCGAGCACATTTAGGATTTTTGGTACATAGGTTAAGAAAAATATGCTGATTCGAAATCTGTTCGCGTTCACAAATTCGGATGCTGCGCACAAAAGTTATAGCGGTTTTAAACCTTGTATTTCAAATATAAATTAAATGAATTTCAATTTTTTGTAATTCGCGACTTTCTTCATAAATGGATAAACACATTTGCTTTCTTTGTATACTTTTCAAATCACATTGAAATACGGTACTATAGTCGCGAAAAACAAATTGAAGCATGAATATATTTGAAAATAAAATAAATTATTTTTTTAAATAAAGACAAAACGTTTATTTGAATTTTCGATTTTTTAGTATGGTTAAGGGATTACGGTTTTGCCTTAATCTTCTAAAATATACGCCGCTTTCTTCTGCAAATACTTTTAGATTATCGTTAAATATCGGTAGATTCATCTGATAAGAGCTTCGACGTTAAAAATGACTAAATATATTGCACTTACAATACATAAAAATGATCAATATTAAAAAGCATGCAGTTCGCGTATTCGAACAATCAGTTGTTGCGTATGCGGTTTTCGTATAAACCGAATCAATCTCTTCCAATAACTATGAATTTTTCGATATTTCATTTAGCGACCGCTCGATGCACTTTACTATGCAAAAACCCTAAAAATGGCTAAAAATGATGCAACGTGCATTCGATTTTTATGCGCATCAGATTTCAGTATTCTTCAATGAAAATACGCAAAAGTACACCTATTTTAAAAGAATTGGTTAAGAACCGCGGATGTGCCGCCATAATCAATTTTAGATAAAATACGCATATTATTCGCGTATCGATGTACTTTTGACCTATTTTCACACAGATTCGCGAATATGTTAATACAAACACGAATGTATATAAAATCAATTCGAAGAAAAACGCGATTATATACGCGAATTAGTGAAAATAAGTTTTTGCAGTTTTTCTTACATTCAAGGTACCTATATCCGCCGTTTTATTGGGAATAATTGAACATGGATGGGCTCATTAGATTCGGCACGTAAAAAAAAAACTAAAATCACGCGGGATTCAACGGCATTCGAGACTCAAAAACAGGGTTTTTATAAAAATTTACGCACCAAATTTTCGTCTTTGGAATCCAATTGCAAAGAACCTACGGTGAGCATATTCATGAGATATACACTAAACGAAGCAAAATCACGAGTTCTACAATCCTATAATTAGTTCAGCCCATTATCTGGATACGCGTCCTAATTATAAGAAAAATTCAAAAAACACCGAAATCCGAAAAACTCGTTGGCGTCAACACATTTTCACCCATTATTTTACATTACCACCATCACAGCTTCCACCCAACTTATTATTTATTACCAATATTTTAAGATTTTGACAAGAACACTTCATTTTATAGAAATGAATTTAAATTATATGTAATATGTTCATATTTCGCGAGTTATAAGCTAGCAAACTTCAGTTTCAAGGAAATTAAAAGATTTTTGTAATTTCCCATATACTCCATATTCCGTCCTATTTGCATACTTTTAAAGCTTTAAAGCCTTTTTCCCCACCTAAGTGTCTGTTATTAAAAAAAATATGGGTGCGGAAAATTTTTCGATGTAGGTCCATCTCTTGCCATAACCCCCATATAAAGTGGGACGGGACCTAACTACGGTACTATGAAGTGTTGAAGAGTTGAATAAATACATCTTTCCAGAAAGTTTACAATTTAGGTTCATTACTTTTACATTACTCCCACACAAAAGCCCCGCATTTTCCCAAATAAACAACCTACAGCAGACAATGTCGCAGTCGACATATGAAGTACCCAACAATTTATAAAAATTTTAAATTTTTTTGGATGAAACCGAATAGACGGAAAATTTTGTAAATATCCTGAAAAATAAAAAATGTTTAAAAAGAAGCTAGGCGTACTGAATTAGGCACAATTTAATGTTTGTGAAGTTTTGTCGAAATTGGTGTAGATTTAGGTATAGGTCCCATACAGTGTTTGCCAAAACGTTGTTGAAAAAAATATGCTAGATTTGGTTTACAAATGCTAAAATTCCTAGCATTTTTAGAAGAGTGCAAACAAGTGCTAAAAAATTATACAGTGACATCTCGATAATGTGAATACTCAAACTGACATTAAAGTATTGAAAAAGACAGAGAATTAGCCGAAAATAAGATGGTCGAATTAAAAATGTGAACAAATTCGAAAATATGAACTACCCCGACATTAATTAGTTCATCGAGATTTAACTGTGTAAAGCAATTTGTATGTAGTTAATAATGAAATTAATATTTCTTAAAAAAATAATTTGTATACCCTTCACCACACTGTGGTACAGGGAATTATGTCTTTGTGCATATGTTTGTAACAGGCAAAAGGAATCGAGATATACCCATGGTTCCTTTTGAGAATATGCATAGAAGCACTTTCTGAGTCCATGTCCGTCCGTCCATGTATTTTTGTGAACAAAGTACAGGTCGTATTTATGATCCGATTTGGATGAAATTTTACACAGTTCACTGGCCCAAGGCCTATTGAAATTGGAGAAAATCTGTTCAGATTTAGATATAGCTCCCATATATATAATTTCGTCCGATTTTATGTGAATGATGCACCAAACTCCCAATATTTGTCCGATTGGGACAAAATTTTGCACAGAGTACTGAATTAGGTCCAGACCGATGTCTCCGAAGTTTTGTTAAAATCGGTTCAGATTTAGATATAGCTCCCATATATAGTTGGGTCCGATTTTATGTTGGGACAAAATTATGCACAGAGAACTGAATTAGGTCCAGTCTGATGTCTGCGAAGTTTTGTTAAAATCGCTTCAGATTTAGATATGGCTCCCATATAAAGTTTCGTCCGATTTTATGTGAATGATACACTAAACTCCTACTATTTGTCCGATTGAGCAAAATAGCGAATTCAAAATGTGTGATAAGGTTTGTTGAAATCGGTTCAGTTTTTGATATAAGTCTTATATATATTTTCGTTCGATTTTATGTAAATGGTGCACCGAAAGGCCTATGTTTTTTACACGAAATTTGGCAGAGGGTATTAAATTTAATATATAGTGACAACAAAAAACAAATGTTGTATGCAACGGTTGCTCAATTAAATGAAATAAAATATGTGATATTTATCAAAATGTGAATCGACTTAGATCAATCGACTTCAAACAAATATCACTAGGTCATCCGTTGGGATATGTCTGTACTTCTAGAAAACGCATAGTATATTGGTTCCTTGGCGCGTCAATTACTTAAAATCAATTTATAATATAAGGGAGCTATACCTAAATCGCAACCGATTTTCACGAAACTTGGCACACATCAGTCTGGACTAAATTCAGTACGATATGCCAAAGGATATATAAGGACTTTAGTGTACGATAGTGCACCATTTACATGAATATCTAAACCTGGACTTAATTTCACGAAACATGACAGACATCACTCTACGCTCAATTCAATATGTTATGCCAAATTTCGTGCAAATTGAAAGATAAATTTGGACTTTGGTGCACCATTTAAATGAAATCTGACGAAACTATATATAGGAGCTATATCTTAATCTGGACCGATTTTCTCGAAACTTGGCAAACATTACGCTAGGCTCAATTTGGTTCCTTATGACAAATTTCGTGCAAATCGAAAGATATATAGGGACTTTTGTGCACCATTTACATAAAATCGGACGAAACTATATATGGGACCTATATCTAAATCTGGACCGATTTTCACGAAACATGGGACTTTGGTGCACCATTTATATCTAAATCTGAACCGATTTTTCCCAATTTCAATATGGTTCGTCCTTGGGCCAAATGAATGAGCTGTGCTAAATTTCATCCAATTCGAATAATAAATGCGACCTGTACTTTGTTTACAATTTAACATGGACAGACGGACGGACCTGCGTAATTCGACTTAGAAAATGATTCTATGCATATTCTCAAAAGGAACCATGTGTCTATATCGATTCCTTTTGCCTGTTACAAACATATGCACAAAGACATAATACCCTGTACCACAGTGTGGTGAAGGGTATAAAAATGCTATGTTGTCTAGGTATTATAGCTTTGTGCAGCCCCAAGAGTTTGTTACGTCAGATCGTCATATATTGACTAGCTGAGTCGATCTAGACATGTGTGTCCGTCCGTCTATCTGTCCGTTATAATTTGTAAACACGATACAAGCCACAGTTATGGGCCAATCCTATTATTTTTGGTAATGATCGGTTAAAATTTAGAGGCTGAAATCGGACTATATTTAGCGGGTCAATGGGCTCAGACCTTTGTGTATTAAATGACAAATGTTGTATTCATATTTTACAATTCTCCCTTAATACTTTTTTGTAGAACTTTAGGAGTACTATCCGTGGTAAAAAAAAAAAAAAATTGAGTGCCTCCGGTTTTTATCTTTCGATATAAAAGCCACAAAAGAGCGGCCACTCACGCGACTTCAAATATACATGACTTTACACACCATTGCTAATAATGGGAAAGCTCTGCGAATTGTGTAATTATTTTAAGACGGATTTTTCTCGGTCACGCACTGTATTTAGTATTTATGCTAAGAACAAGAAGAGAAAACGACAAATGTGGTCTATCTTTGTATTTTTTGCCTTACTTCACGTACACGCACAATTAAAGAAACTAATTCTTCGACGTTGGTTTACCATTTTTCCGGAAATGCCCATTTTCAGGAGGAATTGTTTCCACAGATCCACTTTGAGATATTTTTCATAAAATTGTATGATTTCTTGGAATTTTATAATTCCCGATAATGTTTTTTGGATTTTCTAAAGAATGAAGAAATATCCAAAAAATGTAGAAAATATATTTCGAAATTCTCTTAAAATGTGAAAATAACGTATACGACAGAAATGCAATTTTGATTTAATAATGGTCTGCACTCCATTATAATTGGCGGACATGTGAGACGCGTCGTCATATCCTTGACTTCTTAATTTGTTGAATCCAAACCCAAACTTATTACTATGTTCATTGTGACGGCCGAAAATTATTCTTTCTAATTCTTTGAATTTTTTAGACTGTTTTAGATACCTTGTCAAAAATATTATACATATAGTTTCATCAGTTAAAACCGAAAGGAATATAGCACTTTTCACTTCTTCAACAATAGACTTCTGAATGTATTCTCCAATTAGTTCTATTAACTCGTTCAGTATCCTGGGACTCAAGTAGTTTGCATTTTTGGGTGTACTTTCCAAAACTGTTCTAAGTTACGTCTAAAGACTGTATTCAGGAGGCTTTACTTCCATTCAAGGCGATGTTTTCCGTTTCACACAATAAAATTTTCTCAATGGACACTTTAACTGTTTTTTCTTCACAATATATCTAAATCTTGTTTTTCCGTAACATGTTCTATACGTTTAGAAACATCTTTCATTCTCGATATAAAGTCATCGCATCTTTGTCGTATTCCTTTTTTTTCGTGGGCGGTGAAGCATTCAATAGCATCTTTCCAATTTGTAACACAGACAAAACTAATTTTGGTATTTGGTGGTTGTACTTTGCGCACCCTCCTTTATTTGAAAATAAGATACCGACATTACAAAAATCACTTTTTGCTTAATCTGTGATATTTATCTAAATGTGAATCGACCTAGATCTATCCATAAATATGTCATTCGTTTGTTACAATCGGACAAAAGTATGTAAATCAACTTCAAACAAATATCAATAGATCATCCGTTGGGCTATGTCTGTACTTCTAGAAAACGAAGCTACGTTATTCTATTCTCAATTTTGTACGTTGTGCAGAATTTGATGTCAATATGACTATCACGAGGAGATAATGCCCAATTTACTTAAAATCGGACAAAACTATATATCGAGTCTATATCCAAATATGAACCGATTTCAACGAAACTTGTCACAGGTTAAGTTATACTAATTTCAGTACATTTTGTTCCTATCAGCCATCTATTGGTTCCTTGGCGCGTCAATTACTTAAAATCAATATATAATATAAGGGAGCTATATCTAAATCTCAACCGATTTTCACGAAACTTGGCACACATAATTCTGGACTAAATTCACTACGCTATGCAACATAGAACTTTGGTGCATTATTTATATTAAATCGGAAGAAAATATATTATCTAGATCTGAACAATTTTTTTAAGAAACTCAGCACGTATCATTCCAACAACAATTCAGTAGGTTTTGCCAAATTGCGTGCAAATCGAAAGATATATGTGGACTTTGGTGCACCATTTACATTAAATGGGACGAAACTATATATGGGAGCTATAACTAAATCTGGACCGATTTTCACGAAACTTGGCAGACATCACTCTAGGCTCAATTCAGTACGTCATGCCAAATTTCGTGCAAATCGACAGATATATAGTGTCTTTGGTGCCCCATTTACCTTAAATCGGACGAAAATATCTATGGGAGCTATATCAAAATCTGGACCGATTTTCACGAAACTTGGCACACATCACTCTAGGCTCAATTCAGTACGTTATGCCAAATTTCGTGCAAATCGAAAGATATATAGGGACTTTGGTGCACCATTTACATGAAATCGGACGAAACTATATATGGGAGCTATAACTAAATCTGGACTGATTTTCACGAAACTTGGCAGACATCACTCTAGGCTCGATTCAGTACGTTATGCCAAGTTTCGTGCAAATCGAAAGATATATAGGGACTTTGGTGCACCATTTACATAAAATCGGACGAAACTATATATGGGAGCTATATCTAAATCTGGACCGATTTTCACGAAACTTGGCAGACATCACTCTAGGCTGAATTCAGTACGTTATGCCAAATTTTTTCCAAATCGAAAAATATATAGGGACTTTGGTGCACCATTTACATAAAATCGGACAAAACTATATATGGGAGCTATATCTAAATCTGGACCGATTTTCACGAAACTTGGCAGACATCACTCTAGGCTCAATTCAGTACGTTATGCCAAATTGCGAGCAAATCGAACGATATATAGGGACTTTGGTGCACCATTTACCTTAAATCGGACGAAAATATATATGGGAGCTATATCTAAATCTGGGCCGATTTTCACGAAACTTGGCAGACATCACTCTAGGCTCAATTCAGTACGTTATGCCAAATTTCGAGCAAATCGAACGATATATAGGGACTTTGGTGCACCATTTACCTTAAATCGAACGAAAATATATATGGGAGCTATATCTAAATCTGAACCGATTTTTCCCAATTTCATTAGGGTTCGTCCTTGGGCCAAATAAGTGAACTGTGCCAAATTTCATCCAAATCGGATCATAAATGCGACCTGTACTTTGTTCACAAAAATACATGGACGGACGGACAGACGGACATGCGTAAATCGACTCAGAAAGTGATTCTATGCATATTCTCAAAAGGAACCATGGGTCTATCTCGATTCCTTTTGCCTGTTACAAACATATGCACAAAGACATAATACCCTGTACCACAGTGTGGTGAAGGGTATAAAAATCCAAATATTAAGCAATTTTTAATATTTAATCCACAATATATGCTCTTCTTTACAGTTTTAATGTGGTTTGGGATATTCTCCACCACTTTTTTATGATTTCATCTGGAATTTTGTTACATTCATATTCTGTATGTAGAAATTTTGAGAACTCTAGTGTACGCTCCACCTTATTATGGAGGAGGGTATACAATTATGTACACCCTGTTAACATTTTAACCCAGCTAGACTAAAATATTTGCTTTAAGCCACTCTGATGATCCACCCAACACACCTTATCATATGACATGTTTATACATGTACACAACAAACCAGTGTTTAATGAAAGAAATGCTGGAGTAAAAAGTAAGTAACAAATTTTATTCAATTTTTATCATGATTTGGAGATTTGTACGTAAGTCATTTGTTGTGGTTTTTTGTCTTGGCAATTCCTTTATTATCTACAAAGGTCATAAACATAAAACCGAATCATCTTCGCGATCAATATTTTTAAATTTTGGATGTGCGCACCTGAATTTCTTATTTTCATTGATCTGATCCCCCTTGGAGTTCAGACACATAATTAGGTCAAAGTTGAAAGTCCATTACAAACATTATTATTTTATTAATATCAACCTGTGAATTTGCTCTATCAACAATGTTATTATTTGTAATACACTCGTACATACATCATCATGTAAGATTGTTATCATTATAAGCTTTCCATTTTTGTTTTCTTTTTGCAAAGCTTCCCAGGCGTTTTTACTTTTGTTTTTCATTTTATCAGTCATGCGGAGTGCGCGAGTATTGCATGCTCATAAATTAGGGTAAAACAAAAGCGGCAAAAGTAAAAGTACTTCATTTTCACATTTAATCTACAACATGTTTTATTAAAAAGTCTGATCAAACATAATGAACAGAGTAGGTCATTGGGTAATAACATTAATATTTGTACAAGTGTGTTAGTGGTTTATGCTGTTGGTATTATCTGTATCTAGTTAATGAGCTTCATAAGTGATATAAATTTGGTATTAAAATGTTTTAGAGATCGTATTAAATTTCAAAAAGATAACAAAATCTTACATTTTAAGATTAAGTTATAATTAAAAGCGAGTTTTAATTAGAAACACGTATTTGGTATGTGTTTCATTTGTTGCTGCTACAACAGTTCCGTTATATGAAGTTCCTCTCGTAAGGTATTTAGAAGTTGTTTGGCCTGTCGGTACCTTCTACATTACGTTGCAGACAAGTGAACAAATATGCATGGATGTAATTTTTAGTATACTCGTATCAATAATTTCGTTATTTTATAAAACTGAATAAAAATTATCTACCGAATTTTTCTTTAATATAAAAAACCACAAATCCACCCTTTAATTGTATCAAATATTTTATATGCGAAAAGCACAAAATCAAATAAATATTGTTCCAAGATGTTGATTATTATACCCTTCACCACACTGTGGTACAGGGTATTATGTCTTTGTGCATATGTTTGTAACAGGCAAAAGGAAACGAGATAGGCACATGGTTCCTTTTGAGAATATGCATAGAATCACTTTCTGAGTCGATTTACGCATGTCCGTCTGTCCGTCCGTCCGTCCATGTATTTTTGTGAACAAAGTACAGGTCGCATTTTTGATCCGATTTGGATGAAATTTGGCATAGGTCACTTATTTGGCCCAAGGACGAACCCTATTGAAATTGGGAAAAATCGGTTCAGATTTAGATATAGCTCCCATATATATTTTCACCCGATATAGGCACCAAAGTACCTATATATCATTCGATTTGCACGAAATTTGGCATAGCGTACTGAATGAGGTCCAAAATGATGTGTGCTGAGTTTCGTGAAAATCGGGTCAGATTTAGATATAGCTCCCATATATATTTTCGCCCGATATAGGCACCAAAGTACCTATATATCATTCGATTTGCACGAAATTTGGCATAGTGTACTGAATTAGGTCCATAATGGTGTGTGCTGAGTTTCGTGAAAACCGGTTCAGATTTAGATATAGCTCCCATATATATTTTCGTCCGATTTAAGGTAAACGTGGCACCAAAGTACCTATATATCTTTCGATTTCCACGAAATTTGGCATAGCGTACTGAATTAGGTATAGAATGATGTGTGTTAAGTTTCCTGAAAATCGGTTCAGATTTAGATATAGCTCCCATATATATTTTCGTCCGATTTAATTTAAATGGTGCACCAAAGTCCCTATATATCTTTCGATTTGCACGAAAGTTGGCACATCGTAATCAATTAGGAATATAATGGTGTGTGTTAAGTTTCCTGAAAATCGGTCCAGATTTAGATATAGCTCCCATATATATTTTCATCCGATTTAATCTGAATGGTGCACCAATGTCCCTATATATCTTTCGATTTGCACCAAAGTTGGCACAGCGTAATGAATTAGTTATAGAATGGTGTGTGTTAAGTTTCCTGAAAATCGGTTCAGATTTAGATATAGCTCCTATATATATTTTCGTCCGATTTAATGTAAATGGTCTACCAAAGTCCCTATATATCTTTCGATTTGCACGAAATTTGGCACTGCGTTATGGATGAGGTCTGGAATGATGTGTGTTAAGTTTCCTGAAATCGTTGAAATCGGTTCAGATTTAGATATAGCTTCTATTTCATCTGTTGAATATGCTCAAAGTGGTGAAGGGTATCATATAGTCGGCCCCGTCCGACTTTACTACTTTCCTTACTGGTTTTTTATAATGCAGAGTAGCATCTGTCGCATTCGACTGCCAAAAAACTTAAAATAGGTAAAATTTTTTTCAATATGTCAACATTCATCTAAGGTTAACTTTTTTACAATTTACCGAATTACTTTCACTTCGTGTGAGTATTCGATCAATATTCGTCTGGAAATACTTTCAGAATAAAGGGCTATTAATTTCGTTGTAACATCGACATCTGTCAATTTCATGTTGTTAAACCAAATTTATATGTTAAACCAATAAGGAAAGTCGTAAAGTCGGACGGGGCGGACGGACTATATTCAAGAGACGGATCCAAACAGATCTTGCATTTTTGAAGGACCATTGACATGAAATTGTACTACATTAAATAGAATGGGTATAATAAGTTAGTTTTTGGTTACAATGAGTTCTTATTGGGTACCACATTTTCTGGAAGCCCTCATGTAATGTTCCCGCTAATTTTCTGTTTTTTGGGATTCTTGAGCACGTTTTTCACTCGAATTTGATTAAATTTGATACAATTGGTTCTTATTGGATACATCAATCTACACCCATGTCCCCTGTAACCCATCCCAAATTCCATTTCATTTGGGACATAAAGGTTCTTGTGCACGCTTTTCAACCGTATTCGCTGAAATTTGGTACATCAATCCACACACATGTCCTCTGTAACATATGTCAAAATCCATTTCATTATGTCAGATTTTTTTGTGCGACGGGACAAGATTATGTAAATCTATTTAAATCAATCTATTCATTATGCTACATCAGAGAGCGCTGTTTAAAATTGAATCTCTATTGGACACCAGTTCATTACTTGGCGCACAATTAACATAAATCTCCACCAATTTTTTACAAAACGTAATATTCTAGGCTCAATTGAATACCTTAACTTAACACCTGTTCGGCTTCCTAACTTCAGTACGTTGTGCAAAATGTTTAGTCAATCGGCACCATTTGCTAAAAATTTGACGAAAATATATATGGGAGCCATATCTAAATCTGGACCAATTTTCACCAATTTCAATAGAGTTCGTCCTTGGGGCAAATAAACGATCAGTGCCAAATTTCATCACATTCGGATAATAAAGGGTATACACATCAAACTGAAGAGAGCCCATTACATCCAGACCTTACTTCCTCGTAAACGACGGTTAAACGACTGTAATGTAATGACTATGATAACCGAATTTTTTGTCTGGTATTAAAGTACACGATTGGAGAATATGTGGATTCAACAAAAACGTGTCACACGCAAGAGACATTTTATTGGGCTACGTGAAAGACCATGTTTTTTCGTCATATATGTCTTAGTTATCAGTATGTATTAAAAAGTGGTGAAAATTTAGCTCATATGAATCAATTCGTGCAACAGTTCAAACTTTATAATAAAGAAATAACCTTTTGGGTTGTGCATTCAGGATTCCTTAAATAGGACGGGACCTTTATATGGGCTATTTTATTATATTAAGTGAAATATTACGGATGCTCAGGATGGAAAACATCAAAGAGAACTTTATCATACTAGAAATTTAACGGGATACATGGGGGCTATTTTAAACCAATAAGGAAAGCAGCAAAGTCGGACTGGGCCGGCTTCACCCTTCACCACTTTGGGTATACTGTACATATCGACGCCTGAGTCTGAAAGTAAGTTTTTCAGTAGAAGCTCTCAAAGTATGGAAGTTTCATATATCTTACGGGCCATGTTAAGTACATTTTTATACCCTCCACCATAGTATGGAGGGTATATTAATTTTGTCATTCCGTTTGTAACTCATAGAAATATTCATTTCCGACCATAAAAAGTATATATATATTCTTGATCAGGGTAAAATTCTAAGATGATCTAGCCATGTCCGTCCGTCCGTCTGTTGTAATCACGCTATCTTCTGAATAAATTGAGATAGGGTGTGAAATTTTGCATAGGGTTGTATTTTGTCTGCAGGCAGGTCAAGTTCGAAGATGGGATATATCGGTCCACGTTTAGGCATAGCTCCCACATAAGGGTACCCGCCAAATTTCGGTATTTTGGGGTTCTTGAGCGTGTTTTTCAGCCGAATTCGCTGAAATTTGATACATTGGGTTCTTATTGGGTACTAAATGTCTCCACAAAAAAATTATAAGTATAGGTCTACTTTTTCTGGTAGCCCCCATATAACGGTACCTCCTAATTTTCAGTATTTTGAGTTTGGAATAGATAATAAGATAGGCAAAGTTTGGATGAAATCAAAATTTTCTGAAATGGATTTGGTCCAAAAAACGTGGAGTCTAGAAACAATATTTCGACGAGGCACATTTACACTGTATCAACGTGTATAAACCCTCATTAGCCATAAGGCTGAGGGTATAAATATTCAATAAAAATTGCTGAAATTTGTATTTGGTGTACATTATGGTTTACATGATCAGTTTGTAGAATGGTCACTTTTTGGTATGTTCTCTTTATTTTCATTTCAAGTACCTGTCAGTATATCTATGGTGGAGGGTATCCAAAGTTCGGCCCGGCCGAACTTAACGCTTTTTCACTTGTTGCTTATAACTTTGGTTTAGATTGGCCGATGAGTACCAAAATTTCAGAGTATATAAATTAAGGACCGTAGTATCTAAAAACGTAAAGAACTTTAAAACATGCTAAGTCGACTTAGCATACTATGGTTCGTAGGCGTCGATATGTATCCTTACAATTGTATGTCAATGTTCCCTCGAAGGAACATACTCATGTCTTTCTGCAACCTATGATAAATTTAATTACATTCAGGCCGATTTAGAGTCGTCTGCGCACCATGGGACAAATTTATGGAAAACGATATATAGCAAAACTGTTAAAAATTTAATTTCAATCAGACACCCGTTCGAAATACTTATGGAAGCTATGGCTGCATATGCACCAATTTCAACAAAACCCAAAAACGTCATTCAAGTCTCATTTTGATAAGTTGTGCAAAATTTCGTGTTAATTGGACAAACATTAGGAGTTTGTCACACCATTTATGTAAAATCGGACGAAAATATATATTGGAGCTATATCTAAATATGAACGGATCATCTCGAAACTTTGCACACATCATTCTAGACTCAATTCAGTATACAATGCCAAACTTCGTCCAAATCGAAAAATATTTTAGGTACCATTTAGGAACTGACCTAAATCTGAACCGGTTTTCATGAAACTTAACACACATCATTCTACTCTCAATTCAGTATGCTATGCAAAATTTCGTGCAAGTCGAAGGATACATAGGGACTTTGGTGCACCATGAGTCTTAATACGGACGCAAATATATTTGGGAGCTATATCTACATCTGAACCGACATTCACGAATCTTAGCACACGTCATTCTAGACTTAATTCAGTACGCTATAACAAAATTCGTGCAAATCGAAATATATATAAAGGAATATTAGTGCACGGAAGAATATATATATGGGAGCTATATCTATATTTCAACCGATTTTCATGGAACTTAGCACACATTATTTTAGACGCAATTTAGTACGCTATGCCACATTTCGTGCAAATCGGAATGAGTATATAAGCTTTAGTGCACCGTTTACATAAAATCGGACGATATATTCTATTATTCTAGACTTAATTTATTACGTTGTACCAAACATCGTACAAATCGAATGATTTTCAGGGACTTTGGTGCACGATTTAGCTAAAATCGGGAGCTATATCTAAATCTGGACCGATTTCATGAAACTTAGCTCGCATTATTATAGACGCAATTCAGTATGGTATACCAATTTCGAATAGGGGCTTTTGTGCACCATTTACATAAAATCGGACCAAAATATATATGGGAGCTTAATCTAAATCTGAACCGATTTTCACGAAACATTGCACACATTATTCTAGACTTAATTCAGTACCATATGCTAAAATTAATGGAAATCGAATGATATATGCACTTTGGTCCATCATTTACCTAAAATCGGGCGAAACTATATATGGGAGATAAATTTCATCCAAATCGGGTGATAAATGCGACCTGTACTTTGTTTACAAATTAACATCAATAGACGGATTCTATGCATAATCTCAAAAGGAACCATGTGTCTATCTCAATTCCTTTTGCCTGTTACAAACATATGCACAATGACATAATACCCTGTACCACAGTGTGGTGAAGGGTATAAATAGATTCGTGGTCTACAGAATGTCTGATATTAAGTTTTGTTCAAATTAGTTTAAATTTTGATATAGCTTCCGTATATAATTTCAAAATATTTGATCGAATAGTTGTGCTGCATCGCATATCAAATTTAGGTATAATTTTGTTCTTTTAATTAAATGACAACGGTTCACCAATGACCAATGCTAATTATGTCCGATCAACACATACAACCAACACTATTCGAGTGGTTAAATCGCTATATATATATATATATATATATATCGGGGGTAGGTAACATCTCTTTAAACCTTTCTTATATAAGGTTTAAAGAGATGTTAAATATGTAGTTTCCATTCGATGCAACACATCACACTTACATAAATATGCATTCGATTTCCTGTTACGTGATAACTGTAACATATCGCAGACAAGCAAAATGATCGCATCTGCTTGAGACCGCAGGCCACAGACTGTAGACGCATTTTTGAGTGGTCAAACACACACAAAACCGGAAAACATCTGGCTTATCGTTAAACCAATTCCCCCAAAAAATTGCAATTTGTTTTTACTTTTTTTTGGTCTCCAGTCAATTGCCTAACAGGCAGCATGCAAAGAAATTCAAAAGAAATGCCAATATATTTTCAGTTTGCGAATTTGCATTGATTACTGCCAACAATGAACGCTGTCATTGTCGGTGTGCCTGTGTGTGTGTTGTGAAAAGCGTGATGTGAAATTTTCTCCTGGTCGCATGCAAATTGCATTCATACGCAACATAACTTTCTTCGGGTTGCAAAAAAAAAACTAACATTCACATGATGTTGAAGAATTTGTTGCATGCAACAATCAGTGGCTAGTGCGGGATGACTGGTTGGATAGTTGACAACACATGATCGGTGCATGTCGTCAATGTGTTTTAATGGACATGCTGGCGACATCATCGCGATACAAACTGTCCGTCTGTCCTTTTCATGACACAGTCTCCAAGTGATCGCGTTAAACAACACTGTAGTAGTGTTACACATGTCTGAAATGTGTCTCAGCGGTGTGGTGTTAGCTACTGTGACTGCTCACCATTTTCCATCATTACGCTGACATGTTGTTGTTTTCAGATGTCTCTTTCTCGCTGTAGCTCTTTATGTAATTAATATGATATTTAATGTTTAATTAAGTGACATTTTAACATATTGAAATTGTGTCTATTAGACAGGCAAACTTGGTTATAAGGGGCATTTTGTATGAGACCAACATTTTTGATATTAACATTTACTGTGGGGATAATTTGTTATAATTCCAATTTAGGATATGCATTTCTTTTGTGGGGTAATTCGTTATAGTTATGCTGAACTGTCCCAACAAATTTTGCATTCCCAATTTTCCTGGCGGCCTGCCTTCCTCATCTCGATAGCAATTAAATGAATATTGACTTGAGTACTAATTTGATGCATGTTGCATAAAAAAAAACGAAAAATTTACTACCTGCTCACGAAGATATTTATTTGACTTAATTAATTGTTGTGTTATTTTAATTAATGTTAATTTATTGGAGTCGACATTGTTCAATATTTGTTAAGAGAAATGTATAGCAAATGCAAGAGCTTTAATTAGTCATAGAAAATATTTACCAAAAAAAGTATTTTTAATTGTTTAAAGATAAATAATTGCACCAAATTTTTAAATGCAATGAATAAAATTACTTCCGCACCAAAAATATACCTCAAATATTTGTAGTCAGTTGAAACAATTAGAGGATAAAATGGGCCAACAACTTAAGTTTGTGCTACCTGTATTATTACACGAGGAAGGGAATCTGGCCAAGGACTATGTATGGACGTTTGAAAGATGATCGGCCAATATTATGCGGTTCAAGTGCACTAGATTTTCGTGTTACAAAATTGACACGAACTGAGTTGGATCCACATAAACGTATGCAAAGAAATCGGTTCAGATTTATTTTATAGCTCCCGTATATTGCTTCGTGCGATTTTATGTAAATAGTGCAGATTTTTGAAGTTTTGTTGAAATCGGTTAAAGAGAGGGCAACAGTCGGAGTAAGGTGACCTTAACATCCTACATCATGAATCATTATATATATATATATATATATATATATCATATCCTTTGATGATGATACCGTAAACTGGGTAATAATTCAATTTACAACTAATTTGGGCCAATATTAATAATTTATGGTAGGGAGATTTTCTACTTAATGAGAATCGAAAATATACAATTACAGCTAATTTCGTTGAAGAAAAGGACCAAGCTCACCAAAATACTGAATATTGAGCGCTACCGTTTTATGGAGGCTACACCGAAACATTAGCCTATATTTATAACTTTTCGAAGGCAGATCTAATAGCCAAATTGAACCCAAAAGGTGTACCATCATTGGGTATCTAATGGGATTAAAAACAGAGAACCGAACAACCTCCAAAAGGGGCGAATATTACAATTTTTAGTATAAAGATTTGTTACCACATAAGAATCGAACATACTGAAAACTGCGCTTAAAAACCTCAAAATATCGAAAATAGGGGTACAGTTTTTTAGCGCAAAGATTTTGTACCCAACTAGAATCCAACATACAAAATTAAAGCTAATTCTATTGAAAAACTTATCCAAAATCTTTAAGATCCGCATATTTTGAGGGTTCGTCTCTCTGTCCGTCTGTCCATGTCAAATTATAAACAAAGTACAGGTCGCATTTACAATCAGAATTAGAAGAAATTTTGCACAGGTCACTTATTCGGCCCAAGGACAAACCCTACTGAAATTGGGAAAAATCGGTTAAGATTTAGATATAGCTCCCATATATATGTTCGTCCGATTTAAGGTAAATGGTGTACCAAAGTCCCTATATACCATTCGATTAGCACAAAATTTGGCATAGCGTACTGAATTTAGTCTAGAATAATGTGTGCAACGTTTCGTGAAAATCGGTTCAGATTTAGATATAGCTTCCATATATAGTTTCGTCGGATTTTAGGTAAATAGTCCACTAAAGTTCCTGGAAATCTTTTGCTTTGCACGAATATCGGCATAGCGCACTGATTTAAGTCTAGAATGATGTGTGCAAAGTTTCGTGAAAGTCGGTTCAGATTTAGATATAGCTCCCATATATATTTTCGTCCGATTTAAGGTAAATGGTGTACCAAAGTCCCTATATATCTTTCGATTTGGCCGAAATTTGGCATAGCCTACTGAATTAAGTCTAGAATGATGTGTGCAAAGTTTCGTGAAAATCGGTTCAGATTTAGATATAGCTCCCATATATAGTTACGTCCGATTTTAGTTAAATAGTCCACTAAAGTCCCTGAAAATATCTTGATGTGCATGGAATTTGACATAGCGCACTGATTTAAGTCTAGAATGATGTGTGCAAAGTCGGTTCAGATTTAGATATAGCTCCCATATATAGTTTCGCCCGATTTTAGGTAAATGGTGCACCAACGTCCCCGGAAATCTTTCATTTGCACGAATTTTGGCATTGCGTACTGAATCAAGTCTAGAATGACGTTGCTAAGCTTCGTGAAAAGCTAGGCCAATTGACACAACGTACTGAAGTAATATACATAAGTCTCTGGAAAGTTTCCCTGAAATCGGTTCAGATATAGATATATAACAAAAACCCGACGTCTGTTAGGATACATATGAAGAATATTCCCAAAGTGGTGAAGGGTATCATATAGTCGGCCCAGTCCGCCTTTACTACTTTCTTTACTGGTTTTTAGTGGAGACTGGGCTGGGGCTGTAACGTTATATGGGTGCTATGTCAAAGTATGGACCGAAATTGACCTACCTGCAGAAAAAATACAACCCTATGCAACATTTAGGCGATCTATCTCAATTCGTTTAGAGACTAGAGTGATTACAACAGACAAACGGACATGTGTAAATCGTCATAGAGTTTTACGTTGATCAAGAATATATACTTTATTGGGTCGGAAATGATTACTTCGATGATTTGCAAACGGAAAAACAAACATAATATATCCTACAAACTATGGTGGACGGTATAAAAATATCAGTCGGTGTATCATCAACCCATGGCATGGTATAAACACGCCCTGACTTTTGTGTGCTATTTTGGTTTGCGAGTCTGTGTGTGGAACAAGGAGTCCCAGGATCCCTTGTTTCATAAAAATTTCCTTAATAATTTTATCATACAATAAGTTAATTCAACATAGAAATGGATAATTTATGGGGATATGCCAGAACTTCATTAAATTTTGGGAAATATTTTACGGTGTGCAAAGTTAGAATCAAATCGGTTATTTCCTTCGACATTTATCGACGGACAAGAGAGATAGAAGGACGTCTGTACATCGACCTCCGATTTTCTGAATAGTATTTTCACGGCACTAATGTCTTGCATTTCCCACGTTTCCAATAATATGAATTCTTTCTACTTTGAATCATTTCTAAAGCCAAAAAATAAGATATTTAACAGGTATATTTTCCCGGCATTAGGTGTGAAATTCTTTAAATATTATTTGCTGTTAATATATAAATATAATATGTTCTTTAAAATTCCTCCTTTGAATTGTATTCAGCGGCCAATTTTAAAAATATCAACACATTTAAATGTTCCCAAAATTCCAATCATTCTCTATACACCCTATAAAATGCCAAATTACGTAAACATTATTTTTGTTTAATTTCCGCAACGCGAACATAATTTAATTTCGTAATATTAAAGTGTTCCTCTGCTACAACAAAACAAAAATAACCAAATGCCATAACACTCTTGAGAGCACATATAGAGAGCGAGAGAGAAGATCACACTTTTGGCACAGAAATTTCACAAGGAAAATATATTTCACTTTTCTATGAACCAAAAAAAATTCTTGTTTATCCTGTTTATTGATTTTTGTTTTGTTGTGACACTTTTTTAAGCACGAGGAACACTATAATACACATGTTCTCTATTCAACTGACATCATTCTTCCTTTGCATATTTTTTTTCTTCCACTTATCCTTCGATTTTCACTTTCACTGTCGTTTAATCCTCTATAGGTTTGTTTTTCTCTTCCCACCAAAACCACAGTACACGTAGGTTTTCTCATTACCCATGGGGGGCAGGCACAACACACCCTGGCTGTCAACTGACATTACATGGATGTCATCCCCTACCGGCCTACACTCATCACTTGTTTGTTATTAAATAGTGCGGAATGGCAGCCACCACCACCACCAAGTATAATTTAAATTGGTTGTAGAACATATCGAAGGAATGTTGAATTTTCATTTTATTTTTATATCGAAATTTCCATTGAGTTTCAGGAAAATGAAAGTCATAAAATTGTTTTCGTTTCGAGTGTGCTACAGCAACTGATTTGTTTTTGGCATTTGGCCATACTTTTATTTGTTCGTATCATGTGATTTATGGTTCTTTCTCGTTGATGATGCCACGAAAAAGAGAAAAAAACATAGAAAATGAAAGTGTAGAACTTATTTGTTATGTGGCCATATTCATAGAAAAGTTTAGATACACCGAGAAAACTTTGAATTGTCGATAGCAAATGGTGAACTTTTTACATGATCCACCACCAATTTTTTTAATG
This sequence comes from Musca vetustissima, assembly GCF_032173495.1. Lineage (NCBI taxonomy): Eukaryota > Metazoa > Arthropoda > Insecta > Diptera > Muscidae > Musca > Musca vetustissima. Next base: position 73,995 of record NW_026873981.1, read on the forward strand.
GAAAATTTTGTGGTGCCTTGACGTTAAAGAGTTCACCCAAACTTTGCCCATCTTATTATTTCTTCCAAAATTAGTTCAAGTTCGAACATGGGGAATATCGGTCCACTCCTTCTGGTACCTCCAAAAAAAAGGGCTAGGGCTAATTTTCAAACCTTATGTTCTAGTTTTTTTTTTTTTTTGTATCTTCCGCAGATGGAATGATTACAACAGAGTCTTAGAACCAAACCCAAACACGCAAAAAATCACGGAAAATTAATATAAACCAGTAAGGAAAGTAATAAAGTCGGACTGGGCCGACTATATGATACCCTTCACCACTTTGGGTATATTCAACATATGTATCCTAGAAGACGTCGATTTTTCGAAGGAAAATTGACATGAAATTTAACGAACCTAAATATTTGATCTTTATCTATATATGAACCAACTAACGTTAATCCGTACACATTTCATTCTGCAACCTATGCTAAATTTTGCAAACCGATTTAAAGCATACTTGAAACACGATATTCGGTACGCTGCACTGTTTATAGTTTAATCTCAATCAGACACTCATTGATTATTTGGTGTACAATTAACATGAATATGTCGAAATTCAGTCAAATCGGATTATAAATGCGACCTGTACTTTGTTTACAATTTAACATCAACAGACCGGCGGACAGACGGACGGATATGCATAAATCGATTCAGAAAGTGATTCTATGCATATTCTCAAAAGGAACCAAGGGTCTATCTCGATTCCTTTTGCCGGTTACAAACATATGCACAAAGACAATACCCTGTACCACAGTGTGGTGAAGGGTATGAAAAGGGGGTTATATGGGGACTATCCCAAAAAGGGGGCGAATATTAAAAATTTTTGGTAGGGAGATTTGTTGCCATATACGACTACAAAATACCAAATTGCAGCGAATTTGGTTTTAAAACGCATTCAAGAACCCCAAAGTACCAAAATTGGGGGTACCGTTATATGGAGGCTATCCGAAAAAATTGACCTATATTTATAATTTTTTGTGGAGAGATTTGGTACCTATTAAGAATTCAAAATACTAAATTACAGCCAATTCGGTGAAAAAATACGATCAAAATCCTCAAAATACTGAATATTAGGAGGTACCGTTATATGGGGGCTACCAGAAAAAGTGGGGACATTTAGTACCCAATAAGAACTAAATGTATCAAATTTCAGCGTATTCCGTTGAAAAACACGCTCAAGAACCCCAAAATACCGAAAATTGGAGGGTACTGTTATATGGGAGTTATACCTAAACGTGGACCGATATATCCCATCTTCGAACTTGACCTGCCTGCAGACAAAAGACAAACCTATGCAAAATATTAGCACCTTATCTCAATTCCTTCAGAAGGTAGCGTGATTACTACAGACGGACATGGCTAGATCGTCTTAGAATTTTACCCTGATGAAGAATATATATATATGGGCAATATTGCCAATTTTTTAATATTCCATTTTCAAAAAATCAGCTTTTTTGTTTTTGTGGCACATCAATGATTTTTGGTACACATATAGAGAAAAATGTTCTGTCTCCGAAACCGTTCGCGATCAAATTTTTGGTTGATGCGCGCAAAAGTTATCGAGGTTTTAATTTTGGGCATAAGAAAAAAATCTTAAAATTACGCCGTTTATTATATTGACCAAAAACGTTGATATATATCTTCCTCCGTAAAATAAGAATATAAATATATTATAAAAATCGCGAAAAAGTTGCACATCTTCGCGAAATATGAGAAAAATAATGAAAATATAGGAGATTACGTAAATATTTTCATTATATTAATGACATACACACACCTAAAAATTAATTTAAAAATATCTACATATTCTAAACACCACGATGAATCAAATGATATCAAAATCACACAAGTCCGTGTAGCTGTTTGTAAATCACAGCGACAACAAAACAAGATATTGAGGAAAATTATTTGTTTTTGGTTCGAAAAAATAATGTCATCACATTTATTTTTTAAATTGTATACAAGAAATTTCAGAAAAAAATGTTGGGGTTATTCTGCTATTTTACCCGAATTTCGCTGAAAAATTGACATATATAATAATCACTTTTTGTGTATAAGTATACGCCTTGCGGATTATATCAAGACCCTTCCGATAAATCTTAGGGTTCTTTAAATAGGAATAAATCTTAAAATAAAATAATATTATGAAATATACATTTTAAATTGCGTCTAAGTCGCGTAATTCTCAAAATCATTTGATGCGCATGCGGTTTCCAGGAAGTACTGAAGTTTATCTTCCAATCCATATATATTTTGCGAAATTTCATTTGACGGCTAAGATGTGCCGCACGTTACATTGAAGTACCCAAAAAACCGTAAAACGCGAATAATTTCCGAAAACTCCATATGTCATTAACGCGCATCCGATTTCGGTGTGCACCCTATAAAAATACATCGATCTATACCGATTTCAATGTGGTCCATTAAGAACCATGGATGTGCCATCACAATCTATTTTTGAGATAAATTGCGTACATCTCTCTTTCGGCTGAAGTTTTTAAAGTTCTCTTTTCGAAAAAGATCAAAATCCGTATGAGGTCATTTATTGAAGCGAAAATGATGCACAGAAAACGCAAATAAATCCGCGATATTTTTAAAAACATTTTTTGCCAAATTTCGTGTTTTTGGAAGGCCAGTTCCCGCCGTTCTAGTAGATGGATTTTCAGGAAGAAGATTTTATATCATCCGAAACGGAAAAAACCTTATTGATCGCGGGTACCCATATCATTCAGTTGACAGATCTAAAAATTTGGCCCGAAAAATAGGTTTTTTAGAAATTTGATCGCACAAAATTCGCACCTTCGGATGAGTATTACTCTGAAGCTGTGCATGCTACATACACAAAATACATATCAAATTACGCAGATTCGCGACTACAATAATCGTATAATCGATTTTTAGAAATTCCTGTTCGCGTATTAATGCTAGAACTAAAATTCAAAAAACACTCAAAATCGAGCTTCAAAATGTCAGCATCATTTAAAGGTAGATGCAGTTAAAATTTTGAAAAATGATACATAAGGGGCGTAGTCCCCATTTTGTTGGCTTCTAGTTTTATTTTGACACGAAGGCCGTGCAATGAGTGGCTTAGTCACAAATCGATAGAGAACATAAAAAAACTGGTTCGCCTCAATCTGTTTTTACACATTTTTTTACATTAAAGTAGACACAGCTTCCACTAAAATAAAGTTTGGAGGTCAATATCATGAGCAGTTTGCAACGACAGATCAATTAACCCAAAACTATTCACTTTTTTTCATATACTTAAGTAGTTCCCGAGTTATAAAGGTATGAACCTCCGCTTCAGCTATGTTAAAAAATTGGCACTATTGCCCATATACTTTATAGGATCGGAAATGAATATTTCGATGAGTTACAAACGGAATGACAAAATTAATATACCCTCCATACTATGGTGGAGGGTATAAAAATGGAGAGAACCCAGAATGCCAAATTACAACCAACCTTCCAAAAAATGCTATATTATTCAGTTATAGCCTTGACAATGAACCTCAAAACATGGACCTATATGTACAATTTTCTGCAATGGTGACCCGGAGAACCAAGGCAGTTTTTTGCGGATCTTGAGCACGTTTTTCGACCGAATTCTGTGAAATTTGGTACATTGGGTTCCAAATTTATCCGCGAAAAAATATAAATATAGGTCCACTTTCTGGTAGCACCCAAATATAAGGGATTCCTCTAAATGTGCAGTACTTTGAGGGTTTTTTGATCGTATTTTTCAACCGAATTGGCTGTTATTTAGTATTTTGAGTTCTTTTCGGTAGCCCCCAAATTTCCCTTATATAAGGGCCCCCAATTGTCGGTATTCGCTTTAATTTTGAATTTTTTAGTCCCTACCCCAAAAGGGGCGAATATAAATAATTGGTACAGCGTTTTATGTATTTGTGCATATGTTTGTAAAGGTAAAAGAAATCGGGATAGGCTCATGGTTCCATCTGAGAATATGCATAAAATCATCTTCTGAGCCTATTTATGCAAGTCAGTCCGTCTGTCCATGTTGAATTGTTAACAAAGTACAGGTCACATTTATGATCCGAATTGGATGAAATTTGGCACAGTTCATTTGTTTGGCCCTATTGAAAAATGGAAAAAATAGATCAATAATGAACCAAAGTCCCAATATATGGCTGATAGGCACCAAATTTGTAACATCATACTGAAGTTAGTATAGCCAAACGTGTAACAAGTGGTTGGTAAAGGTATAATTTTTGGTATGTTCCCTATATTTTCATTTTAAGTATATTAAAATAATTATTTGCTTTGTTCCGCGTTTTGAGTGTATCCTCATATAGTCGTATTTTCTATATCCGAAACTATGGAATTCTGAAACGATTTAGCCGATTTATCCATCTGTTGTAATTATTCTAACATAAGGGTCCGATTTCGAAAATTTGTGATTTTATGTCCCCCTTTAGACATAGTTCCATACAGCCGTATATTCACGTCAAATATCTAATTAAAAACTCCTTGCAAAATTATAAAACAGCTAAATACAAATATCCACTTCTTTAATGAATTATCTGCAATTCTTGGCCAAAAATCGAAACAACCCCTAATTTTATAATTTATTCTTATATCTACTGTACTCACTGGTTTAACATATGTATGACACATTTTCCTAACACTCAATTTTCTTGTTGTGTATTCGATTATATGCATCAACATATGGTCAACATTCACCACAAATACAATCCACGCATGTAATTTATTTTCATTCTTTCCGTTCGATTAGGTGGCAACGCCAAACAACAAATTGCATCCCAAAAATATCGAACAACCGAGCCATATTCATAGCAGACGATACGAACGAACAGTTAGTCGCAAGTTGACACCTGCACAAGCACAACCTTGAGCAAACGCCAGTTAACGGAAAATACTCTGAATTCATATCAGAACAATCCCAATTCTTGCGAGAAAACAAACCAAAATACCCTTTAAACGAACTTCTTCTCTGAGCACCCTTTGAAATTTTACGTCAAAATTTCAAGCACCGCGTAAGCTCTTTTTCGTAGTTACTCGTCTTTGTGGTAAGTATAATTTCAGCGTTGCCATTAAACCATCGGAATCATATAATGTGAAAACAGTTAATCATATATACCGCACGAAGAAAACTATTACCGACGGGTCTGTAATTTCTCCGGCTTACTTTAACGTTGGAGAATTACGCCAAGACCCACTACTTGGTAAAGTTTTTAATGTTAGGGAACATGGAGAGGTCTATTGTGACCGGCCAGCCATGCAGTACAAAAAAGCGGCAAATATTATGGTTTGTAGGCCTACGGGGGATGCCAGCCATATAAAATAATTGGCAACGCACAGTGTGTAGTACCTCCCGGGTTGTGTGGAAATCTACACAACAAAATGAAAATACCAACGAAGATGGTTATTGGTGGACAAGGGATTTACTAAAATCAAAATCACATAAGCTACCGGCTGATAGAAACAATGACTTCATTTCATTTATATGTGTTCCCTATAGCCAGCTTCGTTTGTAGCTATTTTTACAGGTCGCCTGTTGCTGTTCATGTTCATTGGGAGCAACAATGATGGAGATAATGATGATGTTAATGATGATTCACATGCCGGCCAAATGTAAGCAACCGGTGGATTTTTTAGGTGTGTTTGTGTGTGTGTTCCCCACCTCTTAGCACTGGCATGCGAGCGAAAAAGTGTTACCTCAACTTTGGAAAATGTTTATGAATTTTTGTTTTTGTTCATTTTCAGGGAAATGTGATATGCGAATGAGTCAGGGAATAATGTTGCTGCTGATGATAATATCTCACAAATGTACAAAAACAATATGAGAGAATTTAGTGCGCATGTTCATCACTCACACACATAGCCATACACCCACTAAGTGTCGGTCGGGTATTCGGTCTATCAAATAACAACAACAATAATTAAACACAATGATGTTCCATAGCTATATTTTGAATATTTTTCCCTGACTATATGTATGCGTGTGTGACTATATGTATGTGTGTTTGCCAAACTCGTAAAGTGTGATAAACTAATTTGCAGTTACAATATTGCTGTTGTTGTTCTTTCAGCATTTGTTTAAATTGGATTTGAGCCAAAAAAATATTTTTGCTTTTTTTATTTTTTGAAAATCCAAAATGTTCTAAATTTTATTTTTTTTTCTTTTCTGAAAAAATTAATTCTCAAAATAACAAAAATATACAATTTGTTGTTGTAGATATAAAAATATTAATAGTCAGTCAGCGTTTTATCTTTAGGTGTTTGTGTTGTTGGTGTTATTTTTCATAGCACAATTTTTCATCGCCTGTTTATTTTCACTTTTGTATACCATTAACATACCTCTAGAATTTCGTTGATGGAAATGAGAGGAGTTGGGGTACATATTTGGCTATGTTGAATATTAGAAATATATTTATAGTTTTCGTTCTGTGGCGTGTCATATCCAATGCGGTTTTAGGATCGTTAAAAAAATATCAATGCAATGATAACAAGAATGAAAATAGACTAATAGAGTTTTTTCTTAAATATTATTTTTTGGCCCACACACATTTTTATTGCGTATGTTATCCACTGATGTTGGCAATTAAAATTTAATGATTTTATTGAAACAACTAAACAAATACCAGATTTATAATTTTGGGATTCATATGAAATAAAAATGTTGTTTTTTACACAAAATATACAAATTAGATTTATTATAATTAGGACTTAGTGGGTAGGAAACATCTCTGGAACCAACATGCCCCTTTCTTAAATATGAAATATGACCAATAGTGAGGCATATTACATTTGGTAATACAATTTGTGCAAAGATCAACACTTTAAAACAGTAGGTAATGGTTTGAATTCACTAGCTTTGAAATTCGTTTGGATATTTAAAAGAGCTACACTTAGACTTTACGAGTATATTATATCCTATATGAAATTAATCTCTTTAATTAAAATATGTTTAATTCCATTGCAATGCCGTATAACATTTTGTTTGGTTTTTTATACCATCCACCATAGTATGGAGGGTATATTAGTTATGTTTTTCCGTTTGTAACGCAGGTCAAGTTCGAAGATGGGCTATATCGGTCCACTTTTAGGCATAGCTCCTATATAACGGTACCCCCAAATTTCGGTATTTTGAGTTCTTGAGCGCGTTTTTCACCGAATTCGCTGAAATTTGGTACATTGGGTTCCTATGGGGTACTAAATGTCTCCACAAAAAATTATAAATATAGGTCCAATTTTTCTGGTAGCTTACATATAACGGTACCTGCTAATTTTCAGTATTTTGATCGTATTTTTACACCGAATTGGCTGTAATTTAGTATTTTGAGTTCTTAATAGGTACCAAATCTCTCTACAAAAAAGAATATGAATATAGGTCCATTCTTATACCCTTCACCACACTGTGGTACAGGGTAATATGTTTTTGTGCATAAGTTTGTAACAGGCAAAAGGAAACGAGATAGACACATGGTTCCTTCTGAGAATATGCATAGAATCACTTTTTAAGTCGATTTATGCATGTCCGTCCGTCCGTCTGTCCGTCTGTCTGTCCATGTTAAATAGTAAACAAAGTACAGGTCGCATTTATCATCCGAATCGGATGAAATTTGGCATACGTCACTTATAATTATTTGGCCCAAGGACAAACCCTATTGAAATTGGCAAAAATTGATTCGGATTTAAATATAGCTCCCATATATATTTTCGTCCGATTTAATGTAAACGGTGCACCAAAGTCCCTATATATCTTTCGATTTGCACAAAAGTTGACACAGCGTACTTAATTAAGCTTCGATTTCCACGAAATTTGGCATAGCATTCTGAATTAAGGCTAGAACGATATGTGTTAAATTTCGTAAAAATCTGCTCAGATTTAGATATAGCTCCCATATATATTTTCGTCCGATTTAAGGTAAATGGTGCAACAAAGTCCCTAAATATCTTTAGATTTGCACGAAATTTGGTATAGCGTACTGAATTAGGTATAGAATGGTGTGTGTTAAGTATCCTGAAAATCGGTTCCGATTTAGATATAGCTCCCATATATACTTTCGTCCGATTTAAGGAAAATGGTGTACCAAAGTCCCTATATATCTTTCGATTTCCACGAAATTTGGTACAGCGTACTGAATAAAGTCTACAACGATGTGTGTTAAGTTTCGTAAAAATCAGTTCAGATTTAGATATAGCTTCCACATATATTTTCGTCCGATTTTAAATAAATAGTGCATCAAAATCCCTATATATATTTCGATTTGCACGAAATTTGGCATATCGTACTGAATGAAGTATAGAATGATGTGTGTTAAGTTTCTTGAAAATCGCTTCAGATTTAGGTATAGCTCCATTATACATTTTCGTCCGCATATATCTTTCGTAATGAACATAGTACAATTTATAATTGTTCCGAATTCCCCAGGTGGGTCCGATTGGCACAAAATTTTGCACAACTTATTGAAGTTATTATGAGATAACGTGTGGTAAGTTTAGTTGAAATCGGTTCAGATTTATATAAAACTTGTTTCGTCAGATTTTAAGTAAAATGTGGAAGGTTTTATTTAATTGGTTCAAATTTGGATACAGCTACCATACAGATTTTCTCCCGATGTTAACTAAATGGTGCACCAAGAACTCAAAATATGGCCGATGAAATCGTCTTAGATTTCGATATAGCTTTTATACATATTTTCGTCCGATTTGAAGTAAAAGGCGCACCAAACTCCTCATGTTTATCAGATATGTATCCAAATAATCAACGGGTATCCGATAGGGTAGTCATTATATAACCCCTTTTTATATTAAATAGATATTTCCCATTTTCGAACTTGATCTAACTTTGGAAGAAATAATAATGAATTTTGTTTTGACTTCAATATAGGCTTTCGGAACAAAATCTTTCCTTCAGGTTAATTCAGTTTGAGTTTTTAAAGCTAAGCAAACGCGATTGAGATTACATTTTGCAATTTGGCCTAGAATGACGTACATTGTGTTTTGTTGGACTCGTTTCAAATAAACATTTTCGAAAGATGGATATGCCATTTTGCACAGTGCACTTTTGGAATTGATTCTATCAAGTTTTTTTTACATCCATCTAGATATAAATAATTGTGTTCCATTCTTATAAATGGTACACATACGATACTAAGTCTGCCCAACAAAGATACAATTTTGCATGTATTCCCGATTGACATATGTATTTATTAAGGGAAATAGGTACAGCTATAGATACAGATCGCATATTTATTTGATTTCCTTCTCGTAATTCCCCCATATATGGCCAAAATGTTCAATATTTATAATTCTAATATCAGGTCGCATTTATAATCCGATTTGCATAAAATTTGGTACAGCTCATATATTTGGTCATTGGGCGAAACCTATAAAAATTGGTGAAAATCGGTTCAGATTTAAATATAGTTCCTATATTTATTTTCGTCTGATTTTATGTAAATCGTGCACAAATTTCGGTCTAGAATGATTCATTGAAATCGGTTCAGATTTTGATATAGCTCCCATATGTGGTCCGATTTTGTGTAAATGGTGCATCAAACTCCCATAGTTTATCCTATTCAGGCGAAATTTGAAATACCGCACTGTATTGTGTCTTCAGTGACGTTTGTAAAGTTTCGTAAAAATGGATCAGATTTAAATGTAGCTCCCATATATCCCATTTCATATAAAAGGATGCACCATGTAACCAAAAGGGTCTGATAGCAAGGACATTTTTCATGCTGTGGCTTAGTGAGCCTACAATGCGGTGTATTAAATTTCAGTAAAACCACTCATTTGTATATTAGGCTACGAAAAAATTTTTAAAATTACAAAATTTTTAAAATTACGCATTAATATCCAACGTACATTCGATTGTACAATGTTTTTCTTTAAATCAGATCAGATTTAGATTTAGCTCTTATACATAATTTTGTTCGATTTCATACAAATGGGATATGAAGACATGGACCGAACCATGTACATACAAACTATATATGGGAGCTATATCTAAATTTGAACCAAAACCAGTACGGAAAGTAGTAAAGTTGGGCGGGGCCGACTATATGATACCCTTCACCACTTTGGGTATATTCAACAGATGAATGCTAACAGACGTCGAATTCTGCAACCTATACTAAATTTTTCATTTGTTCAGATATAGGGCTGCTTCTTACAATGGGACAAAATTTCAAAAACTCGGGAGAAAATATATATAGAAGCTCTATCCAAATCTTAACCGATTTCAAAACTTTCCACATTTTAAAACTTTAGTACGTTGTGCAAAATTTGTATCAATTTAGTGTAAAATCGGACGAAAATATTTATGTAGAAACTATATCAAAATCTGAACCGATTTCAATGAGAATGCACAATTTACATAAAATCGGAAGAAAAAATATATAGGAGCTATATATAAATCTGAACCGATTTTCAGGATACTTTACACGCATCACTCCAGACTCATTTCAGTACACTATGCCAAATTTTGTGCAAATCGAAATATGTATAGGGACTTTGGTACACCATTTACATTAAATCGGACGAAAATTTATATTGGAGCTATATGTAAATCCAAACCGATTTTCACGAAACTTAACGTGCACTATTCTAGACTTAAATAAGTACGGTATGCTAAATTTCGTGCAAGTCGTAAGATATATAGGGACTTTGGTACACTATTTACCTTAAATCGGACGAAAATATATATGAGAGCTATATCTAAATCAGAACCGATTTCCAGGAAACTTAACACACATCATTCTAGACCTAATCCATTTCGCTATGCCAAATTTCGAGCAAATCAAAAGATATATAGGGACTTTGGTACACCATTTACCTTAAATCGGACGAAGATATATATGGAAGCTATATCTACATCCGAACCGCTTTTCAGGAAACTTAACACACATCATTCTAGACCTAATCCATTTCGCTATGCCAAATTTCGTGCAAATCGAAAGATAGGGACTTTGGGCTCCATTTACATAAAATCCGACGAAACTATATATGGGAGCTATATCTAAATCTGGACCGATTTTCATGAAACTTGGTAGACACCATTCTAGGCTCAATTCAGTACATTATGCCAAATTTCGTGCAAATCGAAAGATATATAGGGATATTGGTGCACCATTTACATAAAATCGGACGAAAGTATATAGGGGAGCTATATCTAAATCTGGACCTATTTCCACGAAATTTGGCAGACATCATTTTAGGCTCAATTCAGTACGCTGTGCCATATTTCGTGCAAATCGAAAGATATATAGGGACATTGGTGCACCATTAACCTAAAATCGGACGAAAATGTATATGGAGCTATATCTAAATCTGGACCGATTTTCATGAAACTTGGTAGACACCATTCTAGGCTCAATTCAGTACATTATGCCAAATTTCGTGCAAATCGAAAGATATATAGGGACTTTGGTGCACCATTTACATAAAATCGGACGAAAGTATATATGGGAGGTATATCAAAATATGGACCTATTTCCACGAAATTTGTCAGACATCATTTTAAGCTCAGTTCAGTACGTTATGCCAAATTTCGTGCAAATCGAAGGATATATAGGGACATTGGTGCACCATTAACCTTAAATCGGACGAAAATGTATATGGAGCTATATATAAATCTGAACCGAGTTTTCCCTATTTCAATAAGGTTTGTCCATGGGCCAAATAAATGAGCTGTGTTAAATTTCATCCAATTCGGATCATAAATGCGACCTGTACTTTGTTTACAATTTAACATGGACGGACGGACAGACAGACGGACATACGTAAATCGACTCAGAAAGTGATTCTATGCATATTTTCAAAAGGAACCATGGGTCTATATCGGTTATTTTTGCCTGTTACAAACATATGCACAAAGACATAATACCCTGTACCACAGTGTGGTGAAGGGTATAAAAATCAACAAAACTTCACATACATAAGTATGAATATAATTCAATGCGTTGTGCAAAATTTTGTCTCGATCGGAAAATATTGGGGGTTTCGTGCACTATTTAGATAAAATCGGACGATAATATATATGGGAGCTATATCTAAATCTGAACCGATTTACTCCAAATTTTATCCAATTCGGATCATAAATGCGACCTGTACTTTGTTTACAATTTACATGTAAAGACGGACAGACGAGTGATTCTATGCATATTCTCCGAAAAAAAGAAAGGATTTTACATTGGTTACATTTATTATCAAAACGTTCCATTCCATAAACCCAACACATACATGAATGAAAATTTCTCTAAGTGGAATTTTCCGTACCCTGTGATGTGGCAACGCTGAATTAAAATTTATGTGTTTTCCCACTAGGTAAATAAACCGTAGAATTTCACAAATGTATGCACTGCACATATGTACCAACTATATACAGATACAAATACGATCCACATTCTAGATATATGTATGTTTGTATGAAAACAAAAATACATATACAACATGTATGAATGTTTGTACCATGCGTTTGTATCTATGATGTGTTATAAATAATTTCCCTATTTTTAACAATTTAAATAATTCTACGTACGGACGAACACAGGAATGAATACACAAACACACATACCTACAACATATGCCTTGCACTATGTGTGTGTATGTATGTTTGTGTTATGATAACTATATGGAATGGGTTGGATGGATGGTTGGTTGTGTTGATGTTATTCTAACACAGCGGGGGTGTGTCGCTGAATTTTCAAGAACATTTCATTTCTTCGTCCCAATTGCTTGCCTCCCGCCATGTCATGGGAAACGAAGACGATCTCTCAAAGTGAGATCCTTGCGTCTAGACACCGTCGCTGTCGCCGCCAACAGCACCCACCACCTTCACAAGTGTTTTTATGAGATTTGTTTTTGTCCAACCAGTTGTCAGAGTGGTCGGTCGTCTATTCAAATGCCACACTTATTCATAGATCTTTCGGATTTAATTTGTTGTTGTTGTTGTTTTTATTGCTGGCAATATTTAATTCATCTATGAAAAAAATATTTTTTGTCAAACAATTTTATGAATTTCACCACTACTGCAGTGTTGTTGTTTTTCTATTATAGTCACGAAGAAAATCATCATTTCTTGACGTACATTCGATGTTGGTCATGTGAAATTTATTTGGGAATGCATTCAGCCTCCCACGTGCTATAATTTTGGTGGGTTTCATGTGTAAAATGTTTCGAAAAAATCTTGTGTGGGCTTTTGTAACATCAAAAGCATTCTTTGCTTTGTGAAATAGTGGAGATTTTTAAGGATAACGTGGGATTTACAAAATAAAATCCCCATAGTGATTTAAATTTGTTTTAAATATTATTTGAATTTACGAGATTAGAACCTCCTCTTCGCTGAATAAATTTAATTTGAAGAATACCATCTGCCGCTGCTTCTTCGTAATTCTATAAATATTTTCGCCTTCCGATTATTGATCACTGTATCTACATGATGATTCATCGCCAACAAGTGGAAATGTGTCATGTAATGCAAATACAATATTCATATATTATTGGTGGTAGTGTGTTCTATTTTGAAATTTCATTTTCCAATTTCCAATATTTCTAATATCGAGTACTGTGTGCATGTCATTAGCCGATTTTGACATTGAGTGATCGTCAAACAAATTGAATGCAATTAATCAACATTTGTTTAGTTGTCCCAGTTTTTCATTTTTCACTTGATTTTTTTTTTATTTTTGTGAACAGATGTGATACATTTTTCACATGACTTTCACAGCTGAATTCTGTGGACCTTCACGACCTGTTGCTAATTTCAAATGTTGATGGAAATATAATAAATCGCGAATGTGTCATAGATAGACATTTAATGAATTAATTAAAATATCACATCGTTGGTGTTACGATTAGCGTTTAAAATCTTAATCCCCAGACAAAAATATATAGGTTTGTTTGGAAATTATAAAAATAGATGGGATTATTTAGCTTCTGATATGTGAAAAATGCTTATGAGAATTGGTAATATAAGAGGAATATTTAAAATTTAATTTTTGATATTCTTTTTTTCTGCTATTCAAACATTTTTATAGCCTCCACCAATGGTATTAATGACAGTTACTTGAAATAAAGTTTTCATTGGCATATGGAACTAATGAAAAAACGTACAAAATCTTATATATTTTCATAAAGGTTCTAGGCAGGGACATAAGCAGGGACGTGCAAAAGTGTTTGACATTGAGTAGATGCTTGCCAAACCACATTAAAAGCATATATTGTGGATAAAATATTAAAAATCGTTTAATAATTTTATTTTTCACGTGCAAAAGTGTTTGAATTGAGTTGCTTTTCATTTCAATTACACCGGCCCGGCCCCAGGATTCTTGTATCGCATATTCAGATTTAGCAAAATGTGATTTTTGTAAAGTCGGCATCTTTGTTTCCAATAAAGGAGGGTGCGGAAAGGGCAACCATCAAGTCCCTGTCTGCCTTACAAATTGGAAAGATGCTATTGGAAAAAAGGAATACCACATAGATGTCTTAATTCAGTACGATATGCCAAATTTCGTGCAGCACCCTTTACATGATGAGGACTCAGGACTTTATTTGGAGAACGAAAAAATGTATCAAATAGTGTAGAACATGGTACGCCCAAAAATGCAACATACCTAAATCCCAGAATATAGAACGATATCTACAAAAGTGAAATAATGTTTCTTTGCTACGTCGAATTAGAAGGATTAACGGGAAAAGGATTTACGACAGTCATAATAAGCACAATAATCAGTTTGTTTTTGTGTTAGCCTACGTCGAGTGAAAAAGTATATGAAAAAAATGCAAAACCCACGCTCGTATGTATATGAATACATCTGAAGGCAATACAGAAATAACTAATAAATTTTAACATGAAAATATATATATGAGCTATATCTAAGTCTGGTCTTTTTCGAACAATTAACATTAAAACGGAAGAAAATATATATAGGAGTTATATCGAAATCTGAACCGATTTCCACGAAACTTAACACACATCATTATTGACTTTATTCAGTGCGCTATGCCAAATTTTGTGCAAATCAGACGCAAATATATGCAGGAGCTATATCTAAATCTGAACCGAACACAACACACATCATTATTGACGCAATTCAGTACTTTATACCGAATTTCGTGCAAATCGAAATATATATAAATCCATGGGCCAAAAAGTGACCTTTGCCAAATTTCATCCAATTCGGATCATAAATGCGACCTGTACTTTGTTTACAATTTAGCGTGGACAAACAGACGGACGGACATACATAAATCGACACAGAAAGTGCATTTCTATGCATATTCTCTAAAAAGGAACAATGTGTCTACCTCGTTTCCTTTTGCCTGTTAGGGTATACATATTCAAACTATGAACTGGCCCGCATGTTCTTCCGACCAGAATCCGATCGAGAACATATAGGTAATCTTGACTAGTCGTGTCTATGTCGATATATATATATATATATATTCAGATGTAGATATCCTTCCTAAATATTGTTGTCTGAGTTCATGCAAATTGTACATCAAATAATAAAAGTTTCTCCGATCAAGATAAAATTTTGGAGAACACACTGTTTTGCAGCAGCTCTTATTCATAATTTTTTCTCGATTTTATACAAATGGTACACCAACGAACAGAAGTCTGCCCAATGACATGAACATGAACCAATGGATATTGGTTCACATATCTATGTGGATCAGATATTTATCAGCATATTTAACTTTGATGAATATCGGTCAATATTTAGCTGGTTTTGGTTGGAAGAGTTGACGCTCAATGAGAACTCAAAATATAAAATGAGAGGCTAAGCGATTGAATGAAATGTTTGAAATCTTAAAAATAACGGCAATTAGATAACCAAAAATATTTACTAAGAGACTATTCTGTTGGAAAACGTGTCTTACGACCCCAAAATTAGGAAAATTAAAATTGATAATTCTTTGTAGGAAAATTTGCTGCCCAATTGAGCACCAATATTTCGGTTTAAACCTGTACGAAAAATCTCCGAAACTACGAATATTAGGGGAGTACAGTATAACATATGGACCTTTATATCCCATTTGCAAACATTTTTTGAGAAATTTATGTGGAAAACAAGCTCTATCGAAATTTCAATATACAAACAGACATGACTAAATCTACATAAAACTTAATTACGAGCTTTATTTGAAGAGTTAAAAAAAAAAAATTGCCATAGTTGAAAATCATAAATATTGTTTTCCAAATTTCAATATTATATTTTATGCAGTAAAGGATTATTTTTCACGAATTATTTTTTGTTAATCCACTTGTAGCAATATACACGTTTCTGGTGTTGTTTTATGTGACAATATAAAATTATGATTCTCCGCCTAATTAAATATTATATCATAGAATTTTGTATAGAATGTATGTATTTTTTCATTCCAAAAATATTTTCTTTTTCAATGACGTCCATTGAATTTAATGAGATTGTGAAATAGCTTGACAAAAATATTTTTAAAATGTGCTAAATACTTAAGAAACAAAAATATATTATAAGATATAATATAAAAGTGAGATATTTAAAGATTGACAAATGAATGAATATTGACGATTATTTATTCAACAATTTTCTATCTGCAATTTGTTAGATATGATTTTGAGATGGGAGAAATATATTAAATAACTGATGCATTGTTTGAAAAATAAGGAATAATAATTAATCAGAAAGGAAAGCAGTAAAGTCGGACAGGGCCGACCATAACAGACATCACGTGTTTGTTATATATCTATATCTGAACCGACTGCAGGGAAACTTGAAGAGACTAATTTATATTACTTCAGTATGTTGTTTTTTAATCGACCTAGCTATGGATCTTTTTACGAAGCTTGGCAACATCATTCTTGGCTTAATTCAGTACCCTATACAAAAATTCGTGCAAATCGAAATATATATATGGACTTTAGTGGACTATTTACCTATAATCAGGCCATACTATATATGGGAGCTATATCTAAATTTCCACGAAACTTTGCACACATCATTCTAGACTTAATTCAGTACGCTATGCCAAATTTCGTGCAAATCGAAAGATATATAGGGACCATTTACCTTAAATCCGACGAAGATATATATGGGAGCTATATCTATATCTTAACCGATTTTCACGAAACTTAACACGCATCATTCTAGACCTTCTTCATTACGCCGTGCCACATTTCGTGCAAATCGAGAGACATATAGGGACTTTAGTGAACTGTTTACCTAAAATCGGGCGAAACTATATATGAGGGCTATATCTAAATCTGAACCGATTTTCACAGAACTTTGCTCACATCATTCTGGACTTAATTCAGTACGCTATGCCAAATTTCGTGCAAATCGAAATATATATAGGGAATTTGGTACACCATTTACTTTAAATCGGACGAAGATATATATGGGAGCTATATCTAAATCTGAACCGATTTTCACGAAACTTAACACACATTATTCTTGATCCTATTCATTACGCTGTGCCAAATTTCGTGCAAATCGAAAGTTATGTAGGGACTTTAGTGGAATGTTTACCTAAAATCGGGCGAAACTATATATGAGAGCTATATGTAAATCTGAACCGATTTTCACGAAGCTTTTCACACAACATTCTAGACTTAATTCAGTACGCTAAGCAAAATTTCGTGCAAATCGAAAGATATATAGGGACTTTGGTACACCATTTACCTTAAATCGGACAAAGATATATATATATATATATAAATCTAAATCTGAACCGATTTTCTCGAAACTTTGCACACATCATTCTATACCTAATTCGGTACGCTGTGCCAAATTTCGTCCAAATCGAATGATATATAGGGACTTCGGTACACCATTTACATTAAATCAAACGAAATATATATGGGAGCTATATCTTAATCAGAACCGATTTTTCCCAATTTCAGTAGGGTTCGTCCTTAGGCCAAACAAATGAGCTGTGCCAAATTTCATCCAATTCGGATCATAAATTCGACCTGTACTTTGTTTACAATTTAACATAGACAGACAGACGGACGGACGGACACGCATAAAACGACTTAAAAAGTGATTCTATGCATATTCTCAAAAGGAACCATGTATCTACCTCGTTTCCTTTAACCTGTTACAAACATATGCACAAAGACATAATACCCTGTAACACAGAGTGGTGAAGGGTATAAAAAGAGCATTGAGGTCACCGGGCCATCATTAGTTTAAAATTGGAAAATTTGTCAGCTTTGACTTTATCGGGCTTCTGCAAAAAATCGAAATATAGAAAATGCAATTGAACATCCAAGAGTACTAAGGTTTTTAAGAACATCTCTTGATATTGTTGATCTTTATATTTAATGTTCTCATGGGTGGCAAATATTTCCACCAAAATGTTTACATGTCTGCGAATATTTGAGCATAATATGAATGACCAGCCAGTTCACAATCGAAAAAGCCTACCGATGCTGGTTTTTCTACAGAAGAGCCATAGTCTCTAAATGGGGGTGGTTTAATCCAAAGTTGATCTATAAGGGCGTCTTTACCAATTTCTAACATACGCATCTATATCAGTCCAGAGAATTCATATCCAAATGAAATAGGAAGCAGCCGTCGCAGCTTTTAGACTTAAAGCCATGAACGAGTAGATCGACATCGGACACCATGGACCACACCAAAATATAGTATGTATTTTTTGTGATTTTTTTGTATCAGACTATCATACCAGAATCTATCATACCAGACAGAGAGTCATGGGATAGAGAAACACTAGCACAAATGCCCTCTGTCAACTGTTGGTACACAGGTGGCTCACGGCTAGGAAGAATCGAGAACCAAAATTTCACTTCGTCCGCCAGATCACAATACTGCACTACAGGCGGAGCTCCGAGCTAATAATATAGTGTCGAAACTGGTTATGTTTATGCTATGGTCAGGATACAATTAATATAATGACGGTTAGTAAACGTAAAAACAATAACTTCCAAAACATTAAAATCAAAAAATGTTCTGGAATGTATAAAAGCCATAAATAATTTCTCACGACACTGTTTTGTGTGAATGATATGGGTGCCGAGTTACACAGAAATAATAGGCAAATCTGCCAATCAATTTACAAGAAGATGCTATTGTCCTAACCACTACAGACGTGAATAATGTCAAAACGTTTACCGAAACACGTCTAGAAATGAAGTGAGAGGACTGAAAGAACACCAAAATATTATGGGGAGATCCACCTGAAATATATCCTATGTCACTGCTTAGCCTTTTGAAGACTTCGCAGACAATTCATGGTAAATGACACTATCCACGAACTAACCGAACTAAGGGGGTGTGAAAGAGGAAACGTCTAATGGAATTCACATAAAATTAAAATTTCCTGGAAACATAAGAAGTCTAATCTTGTGATGGTATTTTCCAAATCTCTATAAAAGGAGGCCTATTCAGTTCGACCATAAAAACCACCATTTAGCGAGTTTACAAATGACTTCCATCAGGTAGTCATTAAACTATTCCCATCAGTTCGTCAACAAATGACTTCTTTCATCTCGTCTATGAAAGACTCCCTTTCAGCTCGTCTATGAAAGACTCCTTTTCAGCTTGTCTATGAAAGACTCCCGTTCAGCTCGTCTATGAAAGATTCCCCTCAGCTCGTCAATGAAAGATTCCCCTCAGCTCGTCTATGAAAGACTCCCTTTCAGCTCGTCTATGAAAGACTCCCTTCAGCTCGTCTATGAAAGACTCCCTTCAGCTCGTCTATGAAAGACTCCCTTCAGCTCGTCTATGAAAGACTCCCCCTTCAGCTCGTCTATGAAAGACTCCCCTTCAGCTCGTCTATGAAAGACTCCCCTTCAGCTCGTCTATGAAAGACTCCCCTTCAGCTCGTCTATGAAAGACTCCCCTTCAGCTCGTCTATGAAAGACTCCCTTCAGCTCGTCTATGAAAGACTCCGTTCAGCTCGTCTATGAAAGACTCCCCTTCAGCTCGTCTATGAAAGACTCCCCTTCAGCTCGTCTATGAAAGACTCCCCTTCAGCTCGTCTATGAAAGACTCCCCTTCAGCTCGTCTATGAAAGACTCCCTTCAGCTCGTCTATGAAAGACTCCCTTCAGCTCGTCTATGAAAGACTCCCTTCAGCTCGTCTATGAAAGACTCCCTTCAGCTCGTCTATGAAAGACTACTCCCTTCAGCTCGTCTATGAAAGACTACTCCCTTCAGCTCGTCTATGAAAGACTACTCCCTTCAGCTCGTCTATGAAAGACTACTCCCTTCAGCTCGTCTATGAAAGACTACTCCCTTCAGCTCGTCTATGAAAGACTCCCTTCAGCTCGTCTATGAAAGACTCCCCCTTCAGCTCGTCTATGAAAGACTCCCCCTTCAGCTCGTCTATGAAAGACTCCCCCTTCAGCTCGTCTATGAAAGACTCCCCCTTCAGCTCGTCTATGAAAGACTCCCCCTTCAGCTCGTCTATGAAAGACTCCCCCTTCAGCTCGTCTATGAAAGACTCCCCCTTCAGCTCGTCTATGAAAGACTCACCCTTCAGCTCGTCTATGAAAGACTCCCCCTTCAGCTCGTCTATGAAAGACTCCCCTTTCAGCTCGTCTATGAAAGACTCCCCCTTCAGCTCGTCTATGAAAGACTCCCCTTTCAGCTCGTCTATGAAAGACTCCCCCTTCAGCTCGTCTATGAAAGACTCCCCCTTTAGCTCGTCTATGAAAGACTCACCCTTCAGCTCGTCTATGAAAGACTCCCCCTTCAGCTCGTCTATGAAAGACTCCCCCTTCAGCTCGTCTATGAAAGACTCACCCTTCAGCTCGTCTATGAAAGACTCCCCCTTCAGCTCGTCTATGAAAGACTCCCCCTACAGCTCGTCTAAGAAAGACTCCCCCTTCAGCTCGTCTATGAAAGACTCCCCCTTCAGCTCGTCTATGAAAGACTCCCCCTTTAGCTCGTCTATGAAAGACTCACCCTTCAGCTCGTCTATGAAAGACTCCCCCTTCAGCTCGTCTATGAAAGACTCCCCCTTCAGCTCGTCTATGAAAGACTCCCCCTTCAGCTCGTCTATGAAAGACTCCCCCTTCAGCTCGTCTATGAAAGACTCCCTTCAGCTCGTCTATGAAAGCCTCCCTTCGGCTCGTCTATGAAAGACTCCCTTCAGACGTCTATGAAAGACTCTTCAGCTCGTCTATGCAAGACTCCCTTCAGCTCTGTAAAAACTCCCTTCTTTATAAAACCTCATATGAGCTGAATTTTTTTCTCATCAATCAAGATGCCTTATAACGTTTTTGATAATTTATATTGCAAACCAATTAAATTCGGAAATCTCTTCCATAAAATGTTATCAACGGCATTTTGATTTGTATATAATTTTAAATATTTGTCTGCCAACATTTCATTTCATTCAATTTCTAAATAAATTCGTCAGTCAAACCATTTTTGTTTCATTTTAGTAATTGGTATATTTTAGTTTTTCCTTAAAGTAGTGAATTGTTATCCCATAAACGTCATCATTATTATTTCTTTTTATGAGGTAAATATTTTCAAATTGCTTCTCATCGTCGTCGTGGTCGTCGATGTTTCCCATCCATC
Organism: Musca vetustissima; assembly: GCF_032173495.1. NCBI lineage: Eukaryota > Metazoa > Arthropoda > Insecta > Diptera > Muscidae > Musca > Musca vetustissima. The sequence continues at coordinate 95,563 of NW_026873981.1, forward strand.
TATTCAATGCTACTGAAATAAGAAACAACAACAACAACAAAATAGTGATTCCCTCTATTGGCTGATTTAGTTACCTATCATCGGGCTATTTTTTCAATGGAAGGAATGGTGAAAACTTGCAATAAACATCGATGAAACGAAAAAGAAAAATTACCTATTTGGTATTTCCTGGAATTATACAATCTGGTGTATTTTGTGTGAGAGAGTGAGTGCTGGCCAAGTGCGGCGGCATCATGTGAATGTTTCAGTTGGTGCAGATTTCAATGACGAATATACACACATAACTTATCGGTGATTATTTACAAAATAGAAAATTTATCGGCAATATTATTGCGTTCAGGGTTATAGACAATTTGTTTTTCGTACATAACATGAGAACCTCTGGTAGAAGCTATCATTGTATAATACCCCAATGACCCAAGGAATATAAACGATATGTCAAATTTCAGAAAATTTTCTATGAAGAAAATTTAATTATTTTATATTACTCATGTTCTCAGTTTTTACCTTGTTTTTGCGAATGTCATTGTCCGAGATGAATAATTTCATAAACTTTTTCTCATTGCTCATTTACAATGTGACGAAAACTATGAATTCATAGAGCAACACCTGTCAATTAATCATTGCATACCCTTGATCAGTTGAATTATTGAGAGCATTTTCTTTGGTGATTCAGTGTTCTTTCATAAACCACTTTTCAATTAACATGAATAATAATTTGAATAATAATTTGATTATTATCTAACACTCAAAAATAAATGACAAATTGTATTGCCAAAAATAATTCTCTACGTAATACTGTTGGTAATTTATTTTTGAAAATTTGTAATACGTTTTTATACATATTTTTTATAGAACTAGATGACTCGACATGTATTTCAAACATGTTGCCAGTATTTTATATCACACTTAACAATGTAATATTTTATATGACTGATAATGGCCGATCTTATTATCCCCCGAACCCGTTATTTCCAATGACCACAATTGGTATTGAAAATACCTACATTTTGTTCAAATAAGTGGTCTGTTCCCGTACTGCAATAATCTACTCGATTTTACTATTTTCTTCGATATCATAAAGGAAATTTCGTTATTGTATTAAAAAGTTGTTGATTCTTGCAGTACGGGAACAGACCAAAGATATTTATACCCTACACAACTATGCTGTCAGGGTATTATAGCTTTGTGCAGCCCCAAATGTTTGTAACGCCGCGAAATATTGGTCCTAGACCCACCTTTAAGTATACCGATACAGGCCGCAGTTATGGACCAATCTTCACGAAATTTTGCATGTAGGAAGGGTTCTGGCCAATGAAGACCCCTATTGTTTTTGGAAAAGATCGGTTAATATTTAGGGGATGAAATGGACCAAAAACATTATTTTTGTCGGTTTTTCTGGTCGCTCCAGAGGCCGCAATTATGGCCCAAACACCGCGAATTTTTGCATGAAGAAGGGGATTGGGCCAGAGAATAAGCATGCATGTTTTGATAAAGATCGGTCAATATTTAGCGCGTCAAATGTACCCTGACTTTTGTGTGAAAAATGACAAAATTTGTATTCTATGGCATATATATTTACTCCTGGAGGATGTAGACCCCAGGAGTTGATAGCATATCCAAGAGGAGTGGTTGGCCTTTAAATTGATACCAAATATAGTGATGTATCTACTCAGATGTGGGAGTTACAGTCAAATATTTACAGGTGCTTACGTATTCAGATATTATTTAGTAACCCATTACCACATTAGAGGGTGAAATATCGCGCTGATGACTTTGGAATATTTCATGAAGTTCCAGTTATGGTCAAGAACAACGCCTACAATTTTCAGTGATGATCAGATTAAAATTTTGGGATGAAATGGACCGAAAACATAATTTTTGTATGTTTTCGAGTAGAGTATAATCCGAAAATCACAACACAACCCACCGTGAAGGTAATCTGGACAAGTAATTATAAGGACTAGACTGAATATTCGAAAAAAAGTAAGGAAGAGGTGTTTTTGGCCTCTAATCGGACAAGAGGGGGCAAATATCTCGAAATATTACTCAGACTCGGAATAAACATCCTCAGAAAGTTAGAGTTCGTGGTAGTTGTGTAGGGTATCGTATGGTCGGCCCCGTCCGACTATACTGCTCCGCTCACTGGTTTTTAAAATATATTTTTTACACCGTCCAAGAAATGGTTGAGTGTTCAATATATACAAAACGTAGGCCAATAATCCCATTTTCAATAGCGATACTAGCGATGTATGTGTAAAAAAATTCAAAGAGGTGTCTTTTGTATATTCAGATATATCACGATTTAAATATATGTATGTAAAATCTATAAGACTTCTTACGAATATCTTGAGGAGCTACAAACGTGATGACAAATTTAATATTTGGTGGAGGGTATACAACCCGGTAAGGAAAGAACCAAGGTCTGAAGGGCGACTATATTAGACCTCACAGGCCGACAATGTATACTTCAGCGCTTTAGTTATATGCAAGAAGCGTTTTTAGTAATATTACAAGAACTCTCAACGGATGTGAACCGCAATTAGGACACGTTTCTCTGCACTGCATAAAAAATGCTTGTCGATTGTAGAGAAGTGCGTGCCGTGTGAAATAATCAATGGCGTTAAATGTGTATGATCATACATGGAATTGGCAGCTACGTCTGAACCGATTTCAACAGATTTTGTCTAGAAAGACTCCCTTCAGCTCGCCGACCAAGACTCCCTCTAGCTTAGCTTAAAGTCTCCCTTCGGCACATCTATAAACACCCTGCATACAAAAACTATCCAGTGCCAAAAAATGTGCACAAAACTAGTTATTGTTTGTCTATATGTGCGAGAACTGCGACAAAAAACAGACGGTAACGACTATATGATACCCTTCACAACTTGGGTACATACCTAGGACTGACATAGCATCTTTTGAAAATCATTGAAATGGAATCAAACGACAATATATAGCATTTCCAGATTAAATGAAACCTTTTACAAATTAAATGAAACATTTTGCAAATTAAACAAAACCTTTTCCAATTGGAATGAAACCTTTTACAATTGAAATGAAACATTTTTGAAAGTAACAATCAAGTCCCAAATACGAAATTCATATTTGATTTTATAAATTCTTGATGATAAGGTAACTACTTATCTTAATGTATCTTTTCAATTTAGAAATAGATTTGAAGTCTGTACTTGTTTTTGTGAGTTAGTTATGTTTAAAATTTCAAGTATTCAACTGCTTATTCGACAAAATTGCTTTAACTACGTGATGGACATGGTTTGGAAAATTCCACAAGCGGCACGTCGGGAATCCCTCCATTAGGTTAATCTAGTTAAATTTCATAGAACACGAATGCGCTCCTAGTTTTGGCCTATATTTTTAAAACATTAAGAACTATCCCAGTTTGTATTATTATTTTTAATTTTATGTAGTAAGGATATTAAAAAAACCTCGATGATTTAAAGTATATTTATATTTAATACAGAAATTCAATCACATCAACTATATTTGTTAACTAGCCCGTAACTTCGTTAGAGAATGTGGGAATTATTTAAAACCCTATACCTACTTCCAAAATTACCTATGTATCTCAACTCTACACAACAATTCTGACCGCAACAGAAATCTATCTCAATACTAAATTTGGTATCATGTACTCTTGTAATACTTATCGGTTCATCTAAATCCACGATTTTGTACACATTAGTGCGAATTTTCAATACTTTTTGCATAGCCCAATCCTACACCTCGACAATGATCCCAACACCAAATTTCAGGATCCCAGCTCAATCAGTTCTCCCAAAATTTAACTTTTACCAAATGTAGTACCCATAAATGGTACCCAAATCCACATTTGGTACCATTTCCTATATATCCCAATCCTACACCTCAACAGTGACTCTAACTCCAAATTTCAGGATTCCAGCTATATTGGTTTACCCAAAATTTAAATTGTACCAAATTTATCTAAATAGCTCATTTCAACTCCCCAACTATGATCCTAACTCTAAATGTCAAGATAAGTAAAAAAAAAATTCCAAAACTACGTACGTATCCCAGTCCTACACTCCAACGTTACTTTAAATTTTTAGGATTCCAGCTCGATTTGTACCTCCAAATTAAATTGGCACCAAATATAGTACCATATTCTACTTTTCGTACACATGATTACGTTCTTTCAAAGCCACCTCCTTATACCCACCCTATTTCGCATTAAAAATTTTAAGTTTTTAGCTATTTTCATTTGCACGCTACGAAATTGTACCAAATTTAGTACATTTTAGTACTTTTCGGATATTTATATTTTGAATTTCCAAAAAATCCTTTGCTACATCTATTCTACACTAAATCAGTGACCCCCATTTCAAATTTAAGAGCTCTAACTCTACCGGTTCGTCAAATACAAATTATACCACATTTAGTACTTTTTAATACTTTTCGTACCGTGCTAGTACGTATTTCCAAAAACCCAGCCTTATCTGTCACCTTTGGACCAAGAGTAAGACTCACCTAAAATTTCAATATTCTAGTTTCAGCCGTTTCGTTTGGGCGTTGATGAATCGTTAAGTCAGTCAGTCAGTCAGTCAATCACTTTACTCTTTTATTAGTATAGATATTATTTGATTAAATTTTCACAAATTGTGGAAATAATATTATATTTCCTTGGCCAAAATAAAGGTTTCTTTTTTTTGGAAAATGTTTCATTCCAATTGTAAAAGGTTTCATTCCATTTGTAAAAACGTTTCATTCCATTTGTAAAAGCTTTCATTCCAATTGGAAAAGGTTTCGTTTAATTTGCAAAAGGTTTCATTTAATTTGCAAAAGGTTTCATTTAATTTGGAAAAGTTTTCATTTAATCTGGAAATGCTATATATGAAAAATTTCGGAAAAAGGTATACCGAAATCGAAGAATTTTTCTTCTTGTTCGTAGCATAACGACTAATTTAATGACTTCAAATGTAGATTCTGAAGAAATAAAAACCCAAAAATGTCTTTTTAGTTACGTCGCGTTAGTGACCCTGAAAAATTCCTTGAAAATCCAGTAAGGAAAGTGCAAAAGTCGGACAGGGCCGACTACATGACACCCTTCACTACTTTGGGTATATAAAAGGGGTAACAGACATAGCTTTTTGAAGGACCATTGACATGAAGTGATCTGTATCTATATGAGAAACAAATTCAATCAAATCATACACATGTCATTCGGGAATCTATGCAATATTTAATTTTAATGGGGAAATCTTAAAGTTTTTGATGTATCGTTTTGATGTACCATATTTTGTGAATCTGGTCCTATTGAATGGAAACTTTCACAATTTGCATGAAATCGAACGAAAATATATGTGTGAACTACATCTCCATTTCAACTGATTACAAAGGAACTCAACAACGTCATTCTAGGCTCAATTTCGTACATTGTGCAAAATTTCGAAGCTATATCTGAACCGATTTCCATTAAACATTACAAAAATCATTTTAGCCCCATTTCGGTATGTTGTGTAGACTTTAGTGTTAATATAACAAACCTTTGGTAAATCGGACGAAAATATATATATATATATATGAGAGCTGTATCTAAATCTGAATTCATTTAAACCAAACTTGACATACATTAGGCTATACTTATTCCGGTATTCTGTGCAAAATTATCAATCAGAAAAGCGAGTGGAGTTTGGTGCACCATTTAACGAAAATCGCAAGAAGCTACATATGGAAGTTATATCTAAATCGGACTAACTTACATAAACTCGGAAGAAAAGATATATACACCGAACTCTGTTTTTACACGGACATTTTGTACACGGTTTTAATATAACACGGTTTGAAAATTGAATATTTTTAATTTTTTAGACGATTTTATTCCACTTATTTTATGTACTTAAATTTTTGTTCTCAAATTTAATTTTTGCGAAGTATGTTCATATCACAAAAAAGTGTTTATGAAAGAAAAAAGTCTGAAACCATCGATAGTATCGATAGTTTGCGAACAATAGTTTAAAAATTTAAGTGAATTCCCCTTTAGCGCGTACAAGCAATTTTTACTGGTCAAAGCAAATGTGAATAGCACTAATTTAGGTGAATTCCCTTTATGTATAAGATCAATATCTTTTTTTACACGGCTTCTTCTGCAACCAATCTACCGTGTAAAAAACAGACTTAGGTATATATATATATATATATATATATGAACTATTTCTAAATCTTAACTGAAACTTAGTACACATAAATTTAGACTTAATTCAGTAGGTAATGCAAATTTTGTGCAAATCGAAAGATATATAGGGACTTTGGTACACCATTTCCATAAAATCGGACGAAAATATCTATGGGAGCTATAACTATATCTAGACCGATTTTCAGGGAACTTAACATACATCATGCTAGACGTAATTCATTACGCTGTGCCAAATTTCGTGCAAATCGAAAGATATATGGGACTTTGGTGCACCATTTACAGTAAATCGGACGAAAATATATATGGGAGCTATATCTAAATCTAGACCGATTTCCAAGAAACTTAATACTCGTCATTCCAGACCTAATTCAGTACGCTGTGGCGAATTTCGTGCAAATCAAAAGGTATATAGGGACTTTGGTACTAAACCGATTTCTAAGGTCATGTCAAAGATAATAACCGGAGTCTCTCAATTTTTTACCACTGATAGCACTCTTAAAATACTACAAAAAGTATTTAGGGTGAATTGTAAAAAATGCAATTACGTTTGATGAATTTAACATTTCATATTATATTTTGCCTCTAAAGTCGTAAGTGATCGAGCAAATTTTAATCAATACAAAACGATTCCATTTGAAATCTGTGCAAAATTGTGTGTCGATCGGGCAAATTTTTGGTCCTTGATCTACCATTTTGTTAAAACGAACAATATTATGTATGATGTCTACATGGAAATTACGATCGATTTAGATCATATCGGATGAAAATATATATTTATGTCATCTATGGCACGCCCAGATTGTATGATCCTTCCAAATTTCTAAACATTATGACTATAAGTGAGCATTTCGGGTTCTGCCGTAATTTACACGTTGAAAGTCCTAGCTGATATTTTACAAGTAAATCTGTTTTTTTTTTCTTATAGAATAAAAAACATCCGGATAGAGGATTTACACAGTACCTTCATTTTTGAAATTGGTTCCATACCGATTTTAGTTTTCCACATCGAAAGGTATACAAAATTTGGGCCCGCACAGTGTAATGACGTTTTTATACCCTTCAGCACACTGTGGTACAGGGTATTATGTCTTAGTGCATATGTTTGTAACAGGCAAAAGGAAACGTGATAGACACATGGTTCCTTTTGAGAATATGCATAGAATCACTTTCTAAGTCGATTTATGCATGTCCGTCCGTGAATTGGATGAAATTTGGCACAGTTCACTTATTTGACCCAAGGACGAACCCTATTGAAATTGGAGAAAATCGGTTCAGATTTAGATATAGCTCCCATATATATTTTCGTCCGATTTCATGTAAATGTTATACCAAAGTCCCTATATATCATCCCTATATGATGTGTGTAAAATGTCTTGAAAATCGGTTCAGATTTAGAAATATCTCCCATATATATTTTCGACCGATTTCATGTAAATGGTGTACCAAAGTCCCTATTTACCTTCCGATCTGCACGAAATTTGCATAGCGTACTGAATGGAGTCTAGAATGGTGTGAGTAAAATTTCTTGAAAATCGGTTCATATTTAGATATATCTCCCATATATATTTTCGTCCGATTTCATGTAAATGGTGTACCAAACTCCCTATATAACTTTCGATTTGCACGAAATTTCGCATAGCGTACTGAATTGTGTCTAGAATGATGTGTGTAAAATTTCTTGAAAATCGGTTCAGATTTAGATATATATATATATATATATATATATATATTTTCGTCCGATTTAATGTAAATGGTTCACCAAAATCCCTATATATTTTTTGAATTCCATGAAAATTGGCATAGCGTACTGACATGAGTCTAGAATGATGTATGCAAAATTTCGTGAAAATCGGTTCCGATTTAGATATAGCTCCCATATATATGTTCTTCCGATTTCATGTAAATGATGTACCTATATATCTTTTGATTTGCACGAAATTTGGCATAGCGTACCGAATTGAGTCTAGAATGATGTGTGTAAAATTTCGTGAAAATCGGTTCCGATTTAGATATGGCTCCTATATATGTTTTCGACCGATTTAATGTAAATGGTGTACCAAAGTAAATGGTGTACCAAAAATTTGGCATAGCGCACTGAATTGAGACTAGAATGATGTGTATACATTTTCTTGAAAATCGGTTAAGATTTAGATATAGGTCCCATATATAATTTCGACCGATTTAATGTATATGGTTCAACAAAGTCTCTATATATCTTACGATTTCGACGAAATTTGGCATAGCGTACTGACTTGAGTCTAGAATGATGTGTTTAAAATTCCTTGAAAATTGGTTCAGATTTAGATATAGCTCTCATATACTTGTTCGACCGATTTAATGTAAATGGTGTACCAAAGTATATATATTTCGATTTGCACGAAATTTGGCATAGCGCACTGAATTGAGACTAGAATGATGTGTTTACATTTTCTTGAAAATCCGTTCAGATTTCGATATAGCTCCCATATATATTTTCGACCGATTTAATGTAAATGGTTCACCAAAGCCCCTATTTCCTTTCGATTTCCACGTAATTTGGCATAGCGTACTGACTTGAGTCTATAATGATGCGTGTTAAGTTTTGTGAAAATCGAATCAGATTTAGATATAGCTCCCATATATATTTCCCCACGATTGGGGGGGGGGGAATCCGTCCAGATTTAGATATAGTTCCCATATAGTTTCGTCCGATTTTAAGTGGGATCCAAGGACCCAAATTATGTCCATAGGAACAAAACGTGCATAAATTAGTCTATAGCTTCCATATCTATTTTCGTCCTATTTTAAGTAAATGGTACACCAAACTCTTCATGTTTTTCAGAATAGAATGACGTAATTGCGTGTTACTTGGGCTCTAAATATTCAACGAGTGCGCGATTGATATTTGCTTTAAATCGGTTTACAGAATTTGATCCCATTGTAACAAACGAATGGCATGTTTATGGATTGATCTAAGTCGGTTCACATTTAGATAAAGGTCATATATTATAGTTAATCCAATTTCATGTTAATGACCTTTTTAATATACCTATAGTGGTGAAGGGTATCATATAGTCGGCCCCGTCCGACTTTACAACTTTACTTACTGGTTATTTGTATTTCGATGTTATACAAATTGAAATAATAAAGTCAAACCTGTCCAATTGCAAAAAAGTAAAAAGTTATGTTCGTAGCTTGCATTCTACATTTTTGAATTCATTAGGGCCCTTTATATGGGGACTATGATAATGTCTCCGGAAAATGTTATTACCAAATTACATACGTTTTATACATCATGAAACACCAAATTACAGCCACTTTTTTCCAAGATATTTTCCAGAATTTTCCACAGAAGTGGAACGGGACGGTTTCCTTATGTTGGATGGTCCCAATGAGCATAATTCCCTTTTCACGTTTTCCCAATTTTCTGTACTTTTCATAATATTTCCTAATAACATCCTTATTTTTCACTCCCACTACCAGCGTTTCTGTACTCTGTACACAGCATTTTTATTGACTGACAAGAAAGTTTGAACTTTGAAAAATTATAATTTAGCCATAACTTATTTATGCTCAATCAATAATTAGTTGAAACTTACCAAAACAAACATATTTCTACGTTTTGTTTTTTCTCCAATAAAAGGTCAAGTCAAACCAATATCACAACAGAAAATGGTATTTTTCCTCGACGAACCGACGAAGCAAAGTAAACAATTAGGAGGGGGCCAAAAAATACATGCCACGGCACGTCTATCTTCGGCATTATACTTAAAAATCAATTTATGCCAAGCTGGTTATGTTTAAACTTCTGTGGATAACCCATTTTCATTGCAGCCATGGCTAGTAATTTTTCCTGACATTTTAAACGGCACCAAAACTTGCTGGCAGGCTGTCTGTCTGACTCTTGCAGCGACAGTCGCTGTGTGCAGTGCGGCAGTGGAAGCAGCAAACAAGTGTTGCACAGATGAGCATAGAAATCTAAAAGTGCAACCTCCCTCTTTGTTTGATGTTTTCGTTTCGAAAATACACTGTGCTTCAATTTTTGAAATTATTTATTTTTTAAAAAATACTAGATCTTGAAGATGTGATATATGGGTCTAATATATTATAATAATACCAGAAAAAAATGAAAGATTTTTGAAATCTTCGAAGTTAATTTTATATTTTCTTCGCCTTATTCAATGATGTCTAGTGTAATTGATGCGAATAGTTCCATGGACTCTGTCTGGGACATGTACATGAATAAATGAAGCAACTTTGTTAAACACGATCGCCGGCGCTGATTAAAAATGAATGTTTTAAAAGTCATTATTAAAGAGTCACTTTACAATGAAGACCGACAAAAATTAAACTTCGAATGCGCCCTTTCACGTTTTTTGATTTTTTGCCAGAGATTGCTTTTTATGTTGTTGCCGATTTTTATTGTTGCAGTTGTTGGCAATTCAATTCTGATGTTGCAGTTGCAATCTGTGTTGGCAACAGAAAGTGAATCATTGTTACAACAACAATTTTTCTTTGGTAGTTGTTCATACATCTATTCGCGTTGATTTTTGGAAACTAAAGAAAAAATTGCACCGTTAAAATGACATTTCAATTTTTTTGTTTAGCGTTATGTATTTTTCAATGGTGGTCTCTCCGTCTCATCCGCGTTATTTTCCTCTTAAATTTTTAGAAGTTTTTTCATTACATTTTACAATTGGTTCTTGTATTTGCAATTTTTTCAGGTTGATAAAGGTTACTTTTGGGGAATGTTACAACAATCACAGTTGTTCACAAAATGTAATCAAAATTCACCACGCTTATTTTACATCAGTAGAATAACAAAAACCAGAAACCAACACATTTTGTTTGAGTCTTATTGGTACTTTTGACCCCAGTAGTCAACGGTTTAATGTATTTTTAATATAAAAACTTTTAACACCAACTTCCTAACTTTGGATAGATGCAAATTTTATATGCGTATAGTAAATTAACAGTCACGTTGTTATTGTAAAAATTTGGCCATCCCGTTTTCACGTTCGGAAAACCCACAGTCTATTACTTATTTATTATACACGTATACATCCCTATAGACCCCATCTTTCAATTTGGGTTTTAGTAAAAAATTTACAAGTTTTATGTTGAAGTTTTCAGAAGAATAATGATGATGCCTTTCACCATCGGTCTTAATCTAGCTTTGATACAAATCGATTGGACACTCCAACTTATATTGAATTTTCAAAATGTTCACATTTTGTTGGTAAGGTACTAAAAGTAGAGCAACGAAGGGTCCCATATTTGGACTTGATCAGGTTTTTGCAAACATATTCCGGTAGCCGCCATAATTCGGTATTTATACCCTTCACCACACTGGGGTAAAGAGAATTATGTCTTTGTGCATATGTTTGTAGCAGACCAAAGGAAACGTGATAGACACATGGTTCCTGTTCAAATCTAGATAAAGTTCTATCGAAATGGCTTCAATGTGACGTTTTGTGTCAAATTCTACTAAAAATTATGAATATTGCACAAATTTTGATAATTCCTCCCTTGCAAATCTTTCTAACTAACCAGTAAGGAAAGTAGTAAAGTCGAACTGGGCCGACTCACCACTGTACGTATATTGTACATATGTATCCTAACAATTTCATGTCATGTCAACAAACTTATGGAAATCGATTTATAGCAAACTTGATACACGCGTATGTCGCACTGTTAAAAATATAATCTCAATCAGACACACGTTCGAAATATATATGGTACGTTGTGCAAAATTTCGTGTCAATGGGACAAACATTTACCTAGGACTAAAATAAATATGTCGGACCTATATCTAAATCTGAATCTATATTCTCGAAACTTAACACTTCATTATACCCTTCACCACACTGTGGTACAGGGTATTATGTCTTTGTGCATATGTTTGAGAATATGTGTAGAATCACTTTCTGAGTCGATTTACGCATGTCCGTCCGTCTGTCCATGTTAAATTGTAAACAATGTACATGCCGCATTTATTATTCGAATTGGTTGAAATTTGTCACAGCTCATTCATTTGGCCCAAGGACGAACCCTATTGAAATTGGGATAAAATCGGACAAAATTATATATGGGACCTATATCAAAATCTGAACCGATTTTCACAAAATTTAGCACACACCATTCTGGACCTTTTTCAGTAATCTATGCCAAATTTCGTGCAAATCGAGAGATATATGGGGACTTTGGGGCCTATATCGGACGAAAATATATATGGGAGCTATATCTAAATCTGAACTGATTTTCACCAATTTCAATAGGTTTCGTCCTTGGGCCAAATAAGTGACTTGTGGCAAATTTCATCCAAATCGGATTATAAATGCGACCTGTACTTTGTTTACAATTTAACATCTACAGACGGACGGTGCTGACCATACGTTACCCAACACAACAACCATCGAACTCCAATCTTTTGCGGATCCATAATTCGACCTTCGTCAATACATCGCGATGTTTGCACCCTCTTAATGGAATAGAGGCCAACAGCTTGTCTTTCGTACCCTGTCATATTTTCCGAATCAGGTTTTCCCGGAGTAAACATTTACGCCATACAATTCAAATTTGGTCTTGGTTCCTAAGACTCTAAATAAATAATTAGTGTATTTTTTTATGTTCGGATTAAAATAGTGACCTCTAGAGCTACTAGAAAACAACACTGAAAAACATTTTTGGTACATTCCCTAAATATCATTTGATCCGCGCGTGGTAATTCTAATACTAAATTAATTAAAATACGTAGACATCTGTTATTATATTAGTATAACACCCACATCCGAGTACATACAACAATATAATTTATGACAATAAATAAATACGACATAGAATAGAAATTTTGTCGTTTTTCACACAAATGTCAGGGTCTATTTCATCCGCTAAAGATTTATCGATCTCCATCAAAACAGCCATGCTTGTTCCATGGTCAGACCCCTACACCATGAGTTCCAAATAAAGTATGTGTGATTTGACTTTTCAGTCTGGCACTTCTGTTGGCAGATCTTTCTCTAAGCAGCTATCAGATGTCATTAAGAAACCTTAAGAAAATTGAGGAGATTGTTGGTCGGAGAAAGAACATTTATTTCATAAGCCGAACTTAAAAAAGATTCCAGGCACGTCGATCTTGTGCTCTGTTTATCCAATTTGAAAGACTATGCTTTGATTTGCCATTCTCTTGCGTGAACCATCAGTAGGCTCGCTTTTATATGCCTTTTGAGCTAGGCATCCTCATCCATTCGCACAGCATGTCCTAGCCACCGCTGCCGCTGCAGCTCGATAAGCCCAACTATGTCCGAATATAGATGGTATAGCTCATGGTAAATTCGATGACGATATTCACCGTCGACGCAGATCTGCCCGTAGATCTTTCGGAGAATCTTTCTCTCAAACAAACCAAGAGCTGCCTCATCTGCTTGCGCAAGTACCCATGCTTCAGATCCATACACGAGCACGGGTAGTATCAGTGTCTTGTAGAGTGTGAGTTAAGTCTGGCAAGAAATGGCCTTACTTTTGTGTAGCTTACTTAGATCATAGTAGAATCTATTGGCTAACGCTATCCTTCTCCGAATTTCAAAACTGATGTCATTAGTTTTATTTATGACGGTACCAAGGTATATAAAATCGTTGACTGCCTCGAAGCTGTATTTTCTAAATGCCACAGTTGGTCCGAGTCTACTGTACGTATTGCGTGTTGATACCAACGACTTGCTTTCCATTTACCGCCAGGAACACTTTGACAGACTCCTCAATTTGTTCGAAGATGGCTGCAACCGCTCGCAATGTTCGACTCATTATGTCGATGTCATCGGGGTAGGCGAGTAAGATGTGTTGTTGGTTTACAGAATGCCATATCTGTTCACTTTTGCCTCTCGTATGACCTTTCTCAGCAGAATGTTGAAAAGTTCACACGAGGGGTTGTCACCTTGTCTGAATCCTCGTTTGGTATTGAAGGGCTCTTAGAGATCCTTTCCGACATTAACTGCTGATCTTTCCCCAGTTAAAGTTATCCTGCATAGCCGTATTAATTTTGCGATAATGCCGAACGCAGGCATGGTTTTAAACACCTCTGAGTAAAATGCGACTGTAAAATCGACGAAAGAGTGGAGTGTGTCGATGGGTTTTTGTGGGTCTTTTCCAGGATTTGACGCTGAGTGAAAATCTGGTCTATGGTGGAGTTGTACTAATCAGGTGGTGCATGCTCCTGACCAGGATCTGACCACCGGTCTTGTATAGTTCGGCTGGTAACTCATGGGCACCTGCTGCTTTATTAGTCTTCAGCCGATTAATTGCTATCTGAGGATATTACCAAGCGCCCTCATATGAAGGGCAGAAATGCTCCGTTTCGACCAATGCAATCACTGTGTTTTATGGTTAACAATTAAGCAGGGGCGGCTGCTGGTCCGAATACCGTACAGAATCTCTCTCGCATGTACCAACCAATTCTATCATTCCTTTATAGACTCCCCTTTTTATATCATTCTAAACCGAAAATCTGTACATTTGTACAATTACTTATTTGGAAAGGAAATTTTAAAGTAGGCGTTGCATCATATCCATGTTTGTTTAAAATCCCAGTTCTGGTGTGGTGTGCTTATGGCCACATTTGAATTCACCCTCAAACACACAGCACATTTGTTGATTCAATAGAATTATAAAATTTGTTTCTATCGTCGATTTCTTATTTTTTCTTCTTCCAGCTGAAAATGTTAAGAAAATATAATAATAGCTCTATACAATAACAAAAAAAAAAAAAAAAAAAAAAGATCTAACGAAATATGTTTATTGAAATTTTGTGGTTTACAATGCCGGCACGACCGCAGAATAACTTAACAACAAATATCTTTTGTGGTTTGTTTTTTTTTTTTCAAGATGCATGCAGCATGTGTGCTGCAAAAGAAACAAAA
Source organism: Musca vetustissima (assembly GCF_032173495.1). Classification (NCBI taxonomy): domain Eukaryota; kingdom Metazoa; phylum Arthropoda; class Insecta; order Diptera; family Muscidae; genus Musca; species Musca vetustissima. Next base: position 110,632 of record NW_026873981.1, read on the forward strand.
CTGCAATATCGATGCTACTCCAAAGTCAATTCGATATTTAAGGCTTAAGCAATTGAAGTGTTGAAAGCATAAATGGTTGTATGACGTTTTCATAGTTCCTTTTGTTGATTGTGCGCTACAGGCATTGTTGATGTTGTGGCCAATGCTGGCGGTGATGGTGGTTGTGTTCTTGTTGGTTTTTAATGTCTGTCTGTGGAAGTAACGAACATAACACCAACGACGACGACGACACGAATTTACAAACTCCCACACTCAACACAAAATTTGCAAGATGTGATGACAAGTTTGTTTCTTAAGTCTTTTGTTTGTCCGTCGTTGGTGGTGGTGGCGGTGATGGTTTCATGGCTGTGCCTGTCGTCGTTACCCTTAAAAGTTAGCTATTAACGTCTTTTGAATATGCCATTCACATAGATTTTATGCCTTTTGAACACCATCAAAGAATATTGTCTGATACAGGTTATTTATGTATGTGCTTAAAAGTTGTGTTTTTGTTTTCCAACAATAAAGAAATTCTAAAATCGATTAATAAGTGTCTATCGGTAAACTGTCATTAAAATGTCTATCAAAATTTTTAAAAATATGCTATGCAAAGCACTTAACAATAATTCATTGTGGATTTTAAAGGGCAAAAAGAATAATGCACTTTTTTTAAATCTAGGTTAGGGTAAAGGGCACAATATAGACAAAAATAGACAAAGGCATTTATGCCGTTGTTATGCAAATTTTAATCATAGTCGAACACATGTTGATTATTTGGTGTACAATTTGCATGAAATCAGTCGAAAATATATATGGAAGCTTTATCTATATCCGAACCGATTGATCCAAAATACAAGTCATTCTAAGCTTAATTTGGTACGTTGTGCAATCGGCGAAACATTAAGTATTCTGTGCACCATTTAGATTAGTTCGGTCGAAAACATATACGGGAGGTATCTGAAACTGAACATATTTTTTATTAAATTTCACAAACGTCCATTTCATCATTTACGTAAAATCCTACGACAATATATCTAGGTCTGAACTATATCTAAATCTGATCCGGTATCGACAGAATTTTATACACATCATTCTAGACCAAATTGGTAACATTGTGCAAAACGTCTCAATCTACATATATACTATAGGAGCTATATCTTAATCTTATCCGAATTAAACAAAGCAGCATACACGTGTTGTCACGATTGGGCAATGACTTGGACTCAGGTGAACTATTGTAGAATCACACAAAACTTTTTATGGAAATATATTTAAATCTTAACCGATTCTCTCCAATTTCAATTCGGATCGTCCTTGCAAAATAAAAAATGTCTTTGCAGAAAATTTTCGATTTAAGTCCATGTTTGGTTATAGTCCCCATTAAAACCAGCATTTTTCAAAATCGCTCTCAGAGTACAAGACTAGATCGTCTTAGAATTTTACCCTGATTAATAATATATAGGGTGGAAAATGAATATTTCAATGATTTACAAACAGAATGACAAAATAAATATATGACGGATAAAAGGCATTCTCCAAATTAATCTTAAATAGAAGTTTGTGGTCTATGTTGGATACAAGGACTTTGTTTGCATGACATACTTCTTTATACCCTCCAGCATAGTATGGAGGGTATATTAATTTTGTCATTCCGTTTGTAACTCATCGAAATATTCATTTACCACCCTATAAAGTATATATATTCTTGATCAGGGTAAAATTCTAAGACGATCTAGCCATGTCCATGTTCTAAAAGAATTGAGATAGGGTGCTGAAATTTTGCATAAGTTTGTCTCTTGTCTGCAAGCAGGTCTAGTTCGAAGATGGAAAATATCGGTCCACGTTTAGGCATAGATCCTATATAATAATAGTACCCCCAATTTTCCGTTTTTTGGGGTTCTTGAGCGCGTTTTTCAACAGAATACGCTGAACTGGGTACTAAATGTCTCCACAAAAAATTATGAATATAGGTTCACTTTTCTGGTAGCCTTCATATAACATTACCTCCTAATTTTCCGTATTGTTGGGGGTTTTGATCGTATTTTTCCACCGAATTGGATGTAATTTAGTATTTCGAGTTCTTAATTTAGTATTTTGAGTTGTTTTCGGATAGCCCGCATATAAGGGTACCCCAAATTTTCGGTATTTTGGGGTTCTTGAGCGCATTTGTCTACCGAATTCGCTGCAATTTGGTATTTCGTAGTCGTATATGGTAACAAATCTCCCCACCAAAAATTATTAGGGGAGAGGGGGGCACCTTTGAACGTGGGGCACCTTTGAACAGAGCTCATAAAATCTTGGTTTAAAATTTTTCCGACCCGCAACTACATTTTTGTATATGGCAATGTTGTTTTCTATCTGCGTAAACCACTTTGGCTATCTTTTTGAGTTGTCGACAAAATGTACATGGGTGACCATGTTTTCGCAGTGTCATTGTAAACTTTTATTCATTTGGTTGTAAGGGCGCAGGAATAATTCTGTGATAGTTTTCTTTCGTCAAACTAATTTTTTGCATTCCAACAATCATTTCAAACATAACTAATGTAATGTCTTTCATATATATTTATTACAAAAAAAGTTATTATAAATTTCCGTAAAATGCCATGGGTGGGGCACCTTTGAACATGCCCATTAAACTCGAGTAAAAAACTGAATTTTTAAATTTTGGCTTCGATTTCTCAAAATTTCAAATGGACTAAGAAGATTACAAAATTAATTGTATTTTTCACCATATTAATTTTTGTTTTTAAGTAATTTTATATTTTAATAAATTTTGATCTAATTTTTTAAATTTTGAAAAATTTTTTATACATTTTTTAATGAATAAATGCATTTCTGATACGTATGAATAAAATACATACATATTCAAACATAAACACTGTAAAAAACCATGTCGTTCAAAAATGACAACCCTTGTCCAAAGCTGCCCCCCCGGGGGGGCAGTTTTGAACACTTTGACTTCGTCCATTAAAACAGTAACAAAATATATTTATCAAGCTTATAGTATGCCATATGTATATTCATTTTAAAGGTTACATATGTACCTATTAGTTAAAATTTATACGAAACCAAAAATTATAAAATAAAAAAAATTATACGGCTTGAAAGCAAAAAGTGTTCAAAGGTGCCCCCCTCTCCCCTACTATTTGCCCCCTTTTTGGGGTAGTTCACATATAACCCCCTTTTTATACCCTTCACGCCACTGTGGTACAGGGTATTATGTCTTTGTGCATATGTTTGTAACAGGCAAAAGGAAACGAGATAGACACATGGTTCCTTTTGAGAATATGCATAGAATCACTTTCTGAGTTGATTTATGCATGTCCGTCCGTCTGTAGATGTTAAATTGTAAACAAAGTACAGGTCGCATTTATGATCCGATTTGGATGAAATTTGGAATAGGTCACTTATTCAGTCCAAGGCGAACCCTATTGACATTTGGAAAAATCGGTTCAGATTTAGATATAGCTCCCATATATATTGTTTCGTCCGATTTAATGTAAATGGTGTACCAAAGTCCGTATATATCGTTCAATTTGCACAGCGTAGTGAATTAGGTCTAGAATGATGTGTGTTAAGTATCCTGAAAATCGGTCCAGATTTAGATATAGCTCCCATATATATTTCCATCCGATTAAATGTATATGGTGCACCAAAGTCCCTATATATCTTTTGATTTGCACGAAATTTGGCACAGCATGCTAAATTAGGTCTGAAATGATGTGTGTTAAGTTTCTTGAAAATCCGGGGTCAATGGTCCTTAATCCGGATTAAGAGCCCTTGACCCCGGATTAAGCATTAAGGCTTTATCCGGATAAACCCTTAATCCGGGGTTAATGACCCTTGATCCGGATTAAGGGTCATAGACGCCGAATTAAGCCTTAATCCGGATTAGGGTAATGAATCCCGGATTAAGGGTTTATCCGGATTAAGCCTTATTCTGGGGTCAATGAACCTTAATCCGGATTAAGCGTAATAGACGCCGGATTAAGGTTTAATCCGGATTAAACCTTAATCCGGGGTCAATGACGTTTAATCCGAATTAAGCTTTATTCCGGATTAATCCTTATTCCGGCTTAAGCCTTAATCCGGGGTCAATTACACTTAATCCGGATTAATGGCCATTGACCCCGGATGAAGGCTAAATTCGGATTAGGGGTCATTAACCATGGATTAAGGCTCAATCCGGATAAACTCTTAATCCCGGGTTAATGAACCCTAATCCGGATTAAGCCTTAATCCGGGTTCAATGACCCTTAATCCGAATTAAGCCTTACTCCGGGGTTAACGCTTAATCCCGGATTAAGGCTTAAACGAGATTAAGGGTTATTTGCACCGGATTAAGCGTCTTTGACCCCGGATTAATGGTCATTGATCCCGGATTAAGGATTTAGGCTTAATCCGGATTAGGGGTCATTAACCCCGGATTAAGGGTTTATCCGGATTAATACTTGATCCGGGGTCAAATACTCTTAATCCGGATTAAGAGCCTTAATCCGAGTTCAATGACCCTTAATCCGAATTAAGCCTTAATCCGGGTTTAACGCTTAATCCCGGATTAAGGCTTAAACGGGATTAAGGGTCATTTACACCGGATTATGCGTCTTTGACCCCGGATCAATGGTCATTGACCCCGGATTAAGGATTAAGGCTTAATCCGGATTAAGGGTCATTAACCCCGGATTAAGGGTTTATCCGGATTAATACTTGATCCGGGGTCAAAGACTCTTAATCCGGATTAAGGGCCATAGACGCCGGATTAAGCCTTAATCCGGATTAGGGTCATTAACCCCGTATTAAGGGTTTATCCGGATCAATGACTCTTAATCCGGATGAAGCCTTAATCTGTATTAAGCTTCAATCCGGGTTAAATGAACCTTAATCCGGATTAAGCCTTAATCCGGGGTCAATTACAATTAATCCGGAGTAAGGGTCATTGACCCGGATTAAAACTTAATCCGGATTAGGGGTCATTAGGGCTTAATCCGGATTAAGGCATAATCCGGATTAGGGGTCATTAACCCCGGATTAAGGGTTTATCCGGATTAAGCTTTAATCCGGGGTCAATGACCCTTAGTCCGGATTAAGCCTTCATCCGGGGTCAATTATACTTAATCCGTATTAAGGGTCATTGACCCGGATTAAAGCTTAATCCGGATTAGGGGTCATAACCCCGGATTAAACCTTAATCCGGATAAACCCTTAATCCGGGGTTAATGACCCCTAATCCGGATTATACCTTAATCAGGATTAAGCCCTAATGCTTACATATATGGTGCACCAAACTCCTAATGTTTGTTCGAACGGTTGTCTGATTGAAATTAAATTTTTAACAATGCGGCGTACCGAATAGCGTGTATCAATTTTGCTATAAATCGTTTTCCATAAATTTGTCCCATGGTACGCAGGCGACTCTAAATCTGCCCGAATGAAATTAAATTTATCATAGGTTGCAGAAAGACATCTGTATGTTCCTTCGAGTGGTGAATGGTATCATATAGTCGGCCCAGTCCGACTTTACTACTTTCCTTACTTGTTTATATTAAAATAGTTATCTAAATTGTTCCGCGTTTAGAGTTTTTGTTCTAAGACTCTGTTGTAATCATTTCACCTGCGGAGGATATCGAGATAAAAAAAACTAAAACATAGGGTTCGGTAACGAATTATATGTGAACTATAACCCGCATTTAGGCATAGCCCCTGGGTGAGAGGTACCAGAAGCAATGGACCGATATTCTCCATCTTCGAACTTGAACTAAGTTTGGAAGAAATAATAATATGGGCAAAGTTTGGACGAAATCATATTTTTCTGAAACAAATTTTTTCCAATTATCCATTAAAAATTTCTGAATTTTGTATTATGGTTTACATAATCCGTTTTTAGAAATGTCGGTATGGTATATCTATGGTGGAGGGTATCCAAAGATCGGCTCGGACGAGCTTAACGCCTTTTCACTTGTTTATATTAAAATAGTTATATGATTTGTTGTAATAATTTCATCTGCGGAAGATACGAAAAAAGCTAGAACATAAGGTTCGATAATTAACCTTATATATATATATTAATATATATGAACTATAACTCGCATTTAGACCTAGCTCCTGTGTGGGAGGTACCAGAAGAAGTGGGCCGATATTCCCCATGTTCGAACTTGAACTAATTTTGGAAGAAATAATAAAATGGGCACAGTTTGTATGAAATCAATAATTTTTGAAACAAATTTGGTCCAAAAACACATGGGGTCACTTTTTGGTATGTTCCCTATTTTTACATTTTAAGTGCTGTCAATATATCAATGGTGGAGGCTATCCAAATTTCGGCCCGGCCGAACTTAACGCTTTTTCACTTGTTCTAGACTAAATTCGGTGGCGTAGGTATAATTTTAGTATAATCAAACTGGTACAGTGTCTTTGTGTGTAATTTACATAAATTCAGGAGAAATATATGAGTCCTGTAATGATATCTTTGGAAACTTTTAGTTAGTTTAGGATGTGGAACTGAAAATTTAGAAAAATTCTACAAAACACATCCCATTTTACTTTTTTTTCGGTCAATATATAAAAATAATTTATATGTATACAATTTATGTGGATTTTTGTTTTGGCTCTAGGTCAATTGAAAAACTCGTTGTTTATGTTTTTCTTTTTTGTTTATTTTTATTTTCCAATATTTCGACTGTATATATGACAAGAACAATTATCAATTAGCCTTAAAATCGAAGAATACCGTCAATAGCCTGTTCAGCAAAATAAAATCAAAAATTAAAAAGGAAGACAAATGCAATGTAGTGTATAAGATAAAATGTAATGGGGACAAATCCAACGTATGCCAAAAGGTATATGTTGGTACAACAAAAACTAAACTCAAGACTAGACTTTCTGGACATAAGTCAGATCAAAATTCAGACAAACCTTTAGAGCAAAAAACGGCGCTTGCTGCACATTGCGCAAAAACTGGACATACACCGAATTTTAAAGACGTGGACATAGAATATCCCACCCATTTGCAATAAATTTTGAACGGTGTTAACAAAACACAACATTTATGAGACATTTTCAATTATCAACATGACGCCGATGATAATTAAATTTCAGCCATCACTGAATAAATTCCGATTGAAACAACCGCAAAAGCAGCAATTTTATTTATCGTTAAATTGTGAAAATCTTGTCTCATCATTTTTGGTCATCAAATGCAACGCCAAGCATCACTATCAGCATCAGCATCGCCACCAATATGACTGTTGTGACAGCAGTTTACACGAAGAATAACATCAACATCGTAATGCTGATAAGTACGAAACCACCTCCAGTTATGGATCGGTATAATACAGCAAGGAATCCCAACAAACAATTTTATTGATGATGTCTGATAGTAAAGACAATGTACGAAGATTTTTTAAAGTGTTTTAAATTTTACACCAACTTGGAATGAAAGAAATGAATTGTCCGAATTTTTACACCGAAATTGATATTCTGCCTTCTTGGATGATGAGAAACAATTTTGCAAAAAAAATTTTGATATAAGTTCATGTTTTGACACTTTATTACTTAATGTTAGGGATTCCCCTTAAGGGAATCCCTCGATTTTTCAAGATTTTCAATGGGCTGATAAATTAATACCAATGCTGGTTAAGGTTTATAACTTTGCACATATATATTTGAAGATTTAAAAGAGAAGAAAAATAATTTACAAAAACATCTTGTTATTGTTTTGTTGTTGTTTTTTGCAATAAAAGAAAATTCCTTATTTTTGATGGCGGGCATGGTAACTCCTCACTGGAACATCGGAATCCGAAAATTCCAACGGTGTTAGAAAGAGTACATGTCTGGCTCTCGTATGAACTAGGATTATTGACTTCGCTCTAAAATTAACAAAATGGCATACCTTTGAAAAAATAGTCTTGGAAAATCGCCGATTTTTGACGAAAAACCAAGTTAAAACAAGTGAAAAAGCGTTAAGTTCGGCCGGGCCGAACTTTGGATACCCTCCACCATAGATATACTAACAGATACTAGAAATTAAAATATAGGGAACATACTAAAAAAGTGGACCTATACCGACATTTCTATGTAAAGTATAATACAAATTTCAGAAATTTTTATGGATAATTATACCCTCAGCCTTATGGCTAATGATGGTGTATACACTTTAACACCGTGAAAATGTGCCTCATCGAAATATTGGTTCAAGACCCCATGTTTCTTTGGATGAAATCCGTTTCGGAAAATTTAGATTTCATTCAAACTTTGCTCATCTTATTATTTCTTCAAAACATAGTTCAAGTTCGAAGATGGGGAATTTCGGTCCACTCCTTCTGGGACCTCCACACAGGGGCTAGGCCTAAATGCGGCTATAGTTCATTATCGAACGTTACGTTCTAATTTTTTATCTCCTCCGCAGGTGAAATGATTACAACAGCGTCTTAGAACCAAACTCAAATCAGATAACAATTTTAATATAAACCAGTAAGGAAAGTAGTAAAGTCGGACGGGGCCGACTCTATGATACCCTTCACCACTATGGGTATATTAAACGAATTCATCCTAATAGAAGGGTCATTAACATGAAATTGGATGAACTAAAATATGTGACCTTTATCTAAATGTGAACAGACTTAGATCAATCCATAAACATTTCATTCGGTTGTTACAATGGGACCACATTATGTAAATCGATTTAAAGCAAATGTCAAAAATATCAAAATGCTCAATTGTGTACGTTGTAGAAAATTTCATGTCAATATTACAAACATGAGGAGTTTCGTGCACCATTTACTTAAAATCGGATGAAAATAGATATGGAAGCTATATCCAAATATAAACCGATTTCAACGAAACTTGTCACAGGTTAGGTTGTACTAATTTCAGCAGGTTTTGTTCCTAATGGCCATATTTTGGGTCCTACTTAAAATCGGACGAACATATATATGAGAGCTATATCTAAATCTGGACCGATTTTCAAGAAATTTTATACACATCATTCTAGACCAATCCAATCAATCCAGTATGCTATGCCAAATTTCGTGCAAATCGGAAGATATATAGGGATTTGGCATACCATTTACCTAAAATCGGGCGAACTATATATGGGAGCTATATCTAACTCTGAACCGATTTTCACGAAACTTAGCACACGTCATTCTAGACTTAATTCAATACGCTATGCCAAATTTCGTGCAAATCGAAAGATATATAGGTACTTTGGTGCCGCGTTTACCATAAATCGGACGAAAATATATATGGGAGCTATATCTAAATCTGAACCGATTTTCACGAAACTTAGCACACATCATTCTGGACCTAATTCAGTACGCCATGCCAAATTTCGTGTTAATCGAAAGTTACATAGGTACTTTGGTGCCCCGTTTACCTTACATTGGACGAAAATATATATGGGAGCTATATCTAAACCTGAACGGATTTTCACGAAACTTAGCACACGTCATTCTAGACTTAATTCAATACGATATGCCAAATTTCGTGCAAATCGAAAGATATATAGGTACTTTGGTGCCGCGTTTACCTTAAATCGGACGAAAATATATATGGGATCTATATCTAAATCTGTACCGATTTTCACGAAACTTAGCACACATCATTCTGGACCTAATTCAGTACGCTGTGCCAAATTTCGTGCAAATCGAATGGTATATAGGTACTTTGGTGCCTATATCAGACGAAAATATATATGGGAGCTATATTTAAATCTGAACCGATTTTTCCCAATTTCGAATAAGTGACTTGTGCCAAATTTCATCCAAATCGGATCATAAATGCGACCTGTACTTTGTTTACAATTTTACATGCACAGACAGACGGACAGACGGACGGACTGACATGCATAAATCGACTTAAAAAGTGATTCTATGCATATTCTCAAAAGGAACCATGTGTCTATCTCGTTTCCTTTTGCCTGTTACAAACATATGCACAAAGACATAAAGGGGGTTATATGGGGACTACCCCAAAAAGGGGGCGAATATTAATTATTTTTCGTAAGGAGATTTGTTACCATATGCGACTACAAAATACCAAATTGCAGCAAATTCGGTTGAAAAACGCGCTCAAGAACCCCAAAATACCGAAAATTGGGGGTACCCTTATATGGGGGCTATCCGAAAAAATGGATCTATACTCATAATTTTTTGTGGAGATATTTAGTACCTATTATGAACTCAAAATACTAAATTGCAGCTAATTCGTCGGAAAAATACGATCAAAACCCCCAAAATATTGAAAATTAGTAGGTACCGTTATACGGAGACTACCAGGAAAAGTGGACCTATATTTATAATTTTTTGTGGAGACATTTAGTACCCAATAAGAACCCAATGTAGCAAATTTCAGCGAATTCGGTTGAAAAAGCGCTCAAGAACTTCAAAATACCGAAAATTGGGGGGGTACACCTATATGGGTGCTATGCCTAAACATGGACCGATAAAGCCCATCTTCGAACTTGATCTGCCTGCAGACAAAAGACGACTCTATGCAAAATTTTGGCGATCTATCTCAATTCGTTTAGACTCTAGAGTGATTACAACAGACAGACGGACATGGCTATATCGTCATAGAATTTTACGCTGATCAAGAATATATATACTTTATAGGGTCGGAAATGATTATTTCGATGAGTTACAAACGGAAAAACAAAATTAATATACCCTCCATACTATGGTGGAGGGTATAAAAATAAGGAAGATCTTCACCGATTGGCTTTATCCTAGTTCATATGGTAGCTATACACTCACAGAGAAACGTGTAAAAATTTGGAATCGATTGGGTTTTTAGTTTATGAGTTATCGTGCCCGCCATTCGCAAAAGAGAAAAACGCGTTTAAAGTTTGAGAAGCCCTTTAGTCGTCACTTGATGCTGACACAATAAATCGGCTATATCTTCAAGAGTTCTTGAGATTTTCACTTGCAATTTTGTTGGGACATTCTTGAAATAGTGTAGATTCAAATTTTGACCCCGAGAATGGGGGTCCCCTTAAGCAAAAAATCTGCTTTCCAAAAAATATCAATATTGACCTAAGTTTCCTGTTAGCCTCCATATAATTCAAATTTTCTTTTATTCGATATTTTTGGGGGTTCGGGCACGTTTTTCAACGGAATTGGCTCTTTATTCATGGAAGTGGCTATAATTTGGCATATTGGATTGCTGATAAATAAAAATCTTCCTTCCAGAAATTATTTAATACAGGTTATAAAATATCCCCCATACAAATTTACCGCTTAATTTTCGGCATGTGTGAAGTTCCTACCCAAGTTTTCCTATCTTAGAGTCTGAAATATGGAACATTACTTTTTTCAGAGCCTGAATAACCTACCGAACTTTCAGCAGGAATCTGAAAATTATATAGTTTGGAAACTCGACTCCGTCAACGAATCAGTCGTTCGAAAACCACATATAAACCTAACTTGTATATTCGTGTTTGCTGGGTATTCCCTGCCAATGGCAACATCTTACTTCATACAGTTTACATACGTTCTTACACCTCAAATCAAGTTTCATCATTGAGGCTTGTAGCGTTTCGGCCAACGCTTTGCCTAAGCAATATGATGTGTTAATAAGTGTGGTTAAATTCAAACCATACATATAGATTCTAATTGTCCGCTAGATATTTCTTTGAGTAATTTTGTGATTGGTTTCTGTCTGAGTGTGTGTGTGTGTTTGTGTGTCTGTTTATTTTCTTTGCACAATTTAATATGAATTATGATTAAAGCCAAGTATCATTAGTGTTGATTAAAATAAATTGTAATTGATGTCGAGTGGCTGGCTATAAGTGGAGGACTTCCATGCAGGCGATAAGTGTTACTCCCTTGGCGGTGTTGGTAATCATAAATCACATGACCATAATTCGTATGAACAAGAAAAGAATATTTCTTTACGAGTTTTTTTTTTGTTTTGTTTTTGCTTGATGACCACTTGAATAAATTATATTTTAATTATTTAATAAATAGTGTATCCAATGCAGAAGACGAAGAAGTAGTATTGCATTTAAATTCGACAAAATTCTAAGAATTCTTGTAGATTTTTAATTTATTATGCAAAATGCTGGAAGTATCACAAAAAAGAAAAAAAAACGCTTAATGCTGCTTCTGGCCAAAATTATGATTTATGAGTCTTCAGTTGTCTTGGAGTACCAGTTTATATTTAAGTTATTTATATAAAATTTTTAATAATTACCACTGACACCTGTCAACGCCCATTATGATGCTTATAACAAAGAACAAGATGATGATAGTGGTGATAATGAGATGTTGTTTTTTCTTTAACTTTCTTTTATAACCACTCTTTTTCAAATATTGGTTATTGAAATAGCGGTAATTTGTACAAATCTACTGATGTTTTAAGATCTTAAGACACTAATTCAGAATAATTGTATTAGGGTTTAATTTATATCATTATAAACTAAATCACCACTTTAACATTCAATAAGTATGGGTGTTGTTTAAAATACACTGTGCAACATGATTTAAGGGGACTCTCCATTCTCGCGGTCATTTTTTTTTTTTTTTTGATTTAATTCGAATCTAAACTAATTCAAGAATGTCCCTACAAAATTTCAAGTGAAAATCTCAAGAACTCTTGAAGGTATAGCCGATTTATTGTGTGAGCACATGTGGCGGCTGAATTTGGTCCAAGGACGAACCCTATTGAAATTGGGAAAAATCGGTTCAGATTTAGATATAGCTCCCATATATATTATCGTCCGATTTAACATAAACGGTTCCTATATATCTTTCGATTTGCACGAAATTTCGTACAGGGTAATGAATTGGGTCTAGAATGATGTCCGCCAAATTTCGTGAAAATCGCTTCAGATTTAGATACAGCTTCTATATATAGTTTCGTCCGATTTTATGAAAATGGTGCACCAACGCCCCTATATATCTTCCGATTTGCACGGAATTTGGCATAACATGCTGAATTAAGCATTAAATGATGTCTGCCAAGTTTCGTGAAAATCGGTTCAGATTTAGATATAGCTCACATATATAGTTTCGTCCGATTTTATGTAAATGGTGCACCAACGCCCCTATATATCCTTCGATTTGCACGAAATTTTGCATAACATACTGGATTAAGCCTTAAATGATGTCTGCAGAGTTTCGTGAGAATCGGTTCAGATTTAGATATAGCTCACATATATAGTTTCGTCCGATTTTATGTAAATGGTGCACCAACGCCCCTATATACCTTCCGATTTGCACGAAATTTGGCATAACATACTGAATTAAGCCTTAAATGATGTCTGCCAAGTTTTGTGAAAATCGGTTCAGATTTAGGTACAACTCCCATATATAGTTTCGTCCCATTTTATGTAAATGGTGCACCAATGCCCCTATATATCTTTCGAAATTTAGCATAACAGACTGAATTGAGCTTAGAGTGATGTCTGCCAAGTTACGTGAAAATCGGTTCAGATTTAGATATAGCTCCCATATATATTATCGTCCGATTTAATGTAATTGGTGCACCAAAGTCCCTATATATCTATCGATTTGCACGAAATTTGGCATAACATGCTGAATTGAGCCTAGAGTGATGTCTGCCAAGTTTCGTGGAAATCGGTCCAGAGTTAGATATAGCTCCCATATATAGTTTCGTCCGATTTTATGTAAATGATGCCAGATTGGGATGAAATTTTGCACAACGTACAATATTGAGCATAGAATAACGTAGTTGCGTCTTCTAGATGTACAGACATGGCCCAACAGATGTCCCATTGATATTTCATTGAAGTCGATTTACATACTTTTGTCCCAATGTAATAAACGAATGACATGTTTATGAATTGATCTAAGTCGATTCACATTTAGATACATATAACATATTTTAGTTCACCGAATTTCATGTTAATAGTCCTGTTTAATATACCCATAGTGGTGAATGATTCATCTGTTGAATATACCCAAAGTGGTGAAGGGTATCATATAGTCGGTCCCGTCCGACATTACTACTTTACCTACTGGTTTAACTTGGTTTCTGGTATAAAATCGGCGATTTTCCAAAAATATTTTTTCAAAGGTTTACCAGTTTGTTAATTTTAATCCTATTTCATACCAGAACCAGATATGTACTCCTTCGAACACCGTTGGAATTTTCGGATTCCGATGTTCCAGTGAGGAGTTATCGTGCCCGCCATCAAAAATAAGGACTTTTCTTTAATTACAAAAAACAATAACAAAAATTGTTTGTAAATTATGTTTCTTCTCTTTTAAATCTTCAATTATATATGTACAAACCTTAACAAGCATTGGTATTGATTTACCAGCCCATTGAAAATCTTGAAAAATCAAAATCGCGAATGGGAGGGGGGGGGTTCCCTTAAAACATCCCAAACAAACTCCCGAAGTTTCTGGCGAATCTGTAGATGTGTGTGGCCTAGTGTTGTCCTGGTGTAACACGACACATCTCCTGTTGGCCACTTCTGGTCAATTGCCACTTTCAAACAGCCCAGTTATTGACAGTATCCAGTACCACCAAATGCATGGAGAAGCTTCCTGGCGGTTAGTTCTGGTTTGACCACCGTTTGAGGTGCTTCACCGATCTTTGACCACGATAGTTTTAGCACAGTTTTATCGTATGTTTGGTGTGACACCCAAACATTGAGCAAATTTTTGAATCCTGTTTTGTGTAATTGGTTTAAAACTGTTTTAAGGTCGATTATTAGCTCCTGGGCGATATTACCACTGCTAACATGTCGGTCAACTTCGATAATTTCTCCGATTTTATCGACATTTTCGACGACCGGCCTAATAATTTCTTTTTCCCAAAAAGAAAAAGTATATTTTTAATACAAATAATATGTGTATAAACATACATTTAGACTTGTTTATAAATATTCCACAAGGAATAGTAAATTAAAGCCACTTTTGATGGCAAATTTTCGCAATATTAAACCAAAAAGGAATGTAGTAAAGTCGGACAGGGCAAACTATATGATACCCTTTACCACTTGGGGTATATTCTACATATGTATCCTAAAATCGGACGAAAATATATATAGGACATTCTAGACATAATTTAGTACGCTATGCCAAAATTCGTTCAAATCAAAAGATTTGCAGGGACTTTGATGTACCGTTTACCTAAAATCGAACGAAACTATATATGGGAGCTATATCTAAATCTGAAACGATTTTCATGAAACTTAGCACACGTTATTCTAGACCTAATTTAGTACACTATGCCAAAATTCTTGAAAATGGAAAGATTTGTATTTGATGGAAAATTTACCTACAATCGGGCGAAACTATATATGGGAGCTATATCTAAATCTGAACCGATTTTCACGAAACTTTGCACACGTCATTCTACACTTAAATCATCCAATTCGGATCATAAATGCGACCAGTACATTGCTCACAAAAATACATGGACGGACAGACGGACGTGCAAAAATCGACTCAGGTGATTCTATGCATATTCTCAAAAGGAAATATGGTTCTATCTTAATTCCTTTTGCCTGTTACAAACATATGCACAAAGACATAATACCCTGTACCACAGTGTGGTGAAGGGTATATAAAATTAAAAGGTTGTTTTCTTTATATTGCGGACACCTAGAAACATAGAACCCAAATATCATATTACAGCCAATTCGGTTGCAAAACGTTTCCAGAAATCCTGAAAATACCACAAATTAGTGATTATTTAATATGAAAAATTTTACACAATTTAAACTCAAAATATAAAATAACAGATAATTCAGTTGGAAAATGTGTCTAAAAATTCTGAAAATGTGGGCAGTTATATGTTGTTTTTTTCCTGCTACGATTCGGACTCCTTTTCTAAATATTTCACTGAAATTTAATTTTTTTTATTAACTGTTTGAAATTTTAATTTGCAAAAATAAATTTTGATAGATGGTGTAAAAATATAGATGACAATGATTACAGATTATAGAAATAGATGAAAGATAGATGACATACATTTTATAGGTGACAGCCAGTTAAAATAGATGATTGTCCTCTAAAAAACAGGACGTATGGTCACCTTTATTGAAATCAAAGTTTGAATTAAATAAGCTGTGTCCCCAAACCTGCAATATAGTACTATATTGTACTAGTTTTGGAATTTTTGCTAGAAAAGCGTTCCCTTACGCCGAAAAGTAGGAAAAATTGAAGTTAAATTTAAGAGAGTTAAAACCAAAATGGCGTTCTTTTCTCCTATTTTCTGCAAGACCAATTTGGCCTAGCACGATATAGTAAATGTAGTAAATTATGAATTTGACATTTGATTGCCAGAGATATACAGTCCGAAATAAAGCATATGAAAGTTAGCGCTTCAACAAAAGGGACACACGCACACACATTTGCTTGAAAATAAAACCAAATAAGAAATTTAAAAATGGGCAAACAGATTTTTTATTCTCTTTTGGAGGATAGTGAAGATGAATGGCTGGCAGAAGATTCAGATGAAGATACTATAGAATGAAGACTTGGGTTGGGAACATGTATATGTTCCGAAATTTCAAGGCCAATATCTCGGGATATCACAGTAATCAGCTCCAAGGAGGGCTACTAACGGTAATCATTTTAAAATGATCCGAGTGGAGCCCCTAAACTTGACTTCTTCCATATCTTGTTGTTTTAGTGCGCTAAAACAATGCAATCAAAATATCTACCTATTTCAATAGCATTAACATTATAGGAGCGTCCAGCCATATAAGCCTTTCAGGGCTTGGAGTCGTCGGAAACTCCACTTCCAAATATTCGATAATGTTTTCCTATAAATTATGCAAATAAAAAATAACTATTAATATTATCAAAATCACACAATGGACGCCGTTTAACTTTTTGTTCCTTTGTGTGCATTAGGTTTCTGTAGTCTGTTTTTGTCCTTAACTGATGAAATTTTTGATTTGGACGTTTCTTCATGTTTTAACTATTTTCCGTTCCTTTACTTTTTGAGCAAATCTTGTATGTGAGAGTAATTTTTGATAGTTCGCTCTTTTACTAGCTTCACTATCAAAAAATACGGGAACGAACCTATAGTTGTATTTTATCTGCGATGATATATATAAAACTCCTGAAATTTTCATTACAAATCCCTTTGTACTGAAATAATATTACATCTGAAACTTTTCTTCTTTCCCAAATCGTAGTCATATGTATTTTACAAGCTGCTGACGTACAAATATTCTGAAGCCTATTAACACCTTAAAACTTTGTATAATAAACATTTTGAATATTTTTGACAGAAAGTGATTTACATGGTGACACAACTGATATTCATAATATTCCTACCAACTCATGGTCCACCCATACGAATATAACGTAATTTTTCTGCATATCATGTTTGTCATAGGAGTTATGCTATTTTTGCCGAACTTAACAAAACATTATTATTTATTAAGACCAATTAACAATTTAGAAAACATGTATTAAAAAACGGCAGCTACTTGCACTGTACCGTTGTCTATTGGCATAACAAAATATCTACGTTTTGGGTCTTTAAATTCAAGTGGCTGCTGCCGTTGTACGAGTACTTTTAAATAATGTTTTAATTTTTAAGTGGTCACTTTTGGTACGTTCTCTTATATGTTATACACTCGAGAAAAAAAACAGAAATAATAAAATTATAATATCAAATACAGAAGCGATATATCGGATGACTATTCTGGAAAAAATTTGTTTTATTTGTTTTATTACCGGTGTTTTAACATGCTGACCTCTTAGTTGAGCATATACAAATTCCGTCCGATCGAACTTGACGACATTCTCACTTGATTTTTTCATGAGCGTACTACCAGCACCCAAAACATGTACTAATACCAACATGTCACAGTGAAGGCGTTTTGTGATTTGACATTAAGTACCCAGATATTCAATCAAGCAAATCAGATGTTAAATCAAGAAAACTGATTTGCAAAAAAATTAAAAAAAAAAATGGAAAATAAACTTTAAAAAATGTTTTACATATTCATTCAAGACAACAACATTCGTGCACGAAATGTTCTTAATGTGACTTGCTTTTAAAACGATATAAATCTTTTATTGTTACTGAACTTAAGCCAAATTAAAATATTTCAGTGCTGTCGCATTTGCTGTTGTTGCTGCCGCTTGTTGTTTGGTATTAGTTAATTGCAGTTCACTTTGTTGCAAAAAATCAATAAAAATTCAATTAGGAATATGGTGCCCACGTAAAACGGTAACGATTACAAAATAATAATTCTTTGATTGCTAATAGAACGGATTTGTAGTAAAACGTATTGGCTGTGTGTGTTCTGGATAATGTGGGTGTCAGTTTAATGTTTATTTAATTAAGTTATTGCATTTATTATTTCTTATGAAATAAATTACATTACAATATTGGTAATTCCGAAAAAAATTGCACTGCATTTTAATTGTTATTTATTGAAGTATCGTGGGAACACCGCAGATATATACTTAGGGGGCATATTATGATATTTGAATGTTTAAATTTCGAAACAACCTGCAAAAGCAAAACATTCTAAATAAAACGTCTAAATATTTAACAGCCAATAACGAGATGTATCGAGGATCTGAGAAATGTCAAAAACACTTCTACGATTGTCGACATCATTAGCAGATTATTTGCATTCACTTCGTACACCAGAAACTTTTGTATTTCAGGTATATCCTGCAGTCTTTGAAGATCAAATTTTAAAACAAGTGTAATTGTCATAAAGCTTGGCCGTACCAACATAAAATTTGCCCTTATATGGGACTTATGTCAAAACATTTTCTTACATTGATAGCTGTAATGAAGTGTTTACCCCACGAAAAATCTAGAATGACAAATCTATTTCCAAAATCCCTTTTCTGTTGTAGATTTTGGATACATTTTCAAAATAAGCAAAGTGGACCTGCAATGCAAAGAGTTTAGTCCAAAAGGTTTAGCTAAGATTTTAGTCCAAAGGTTTGGAGGAAATTTGGTACGACTCACTTATTTGGCCAAGGACGAACCCTATGGAAATTTTGTGAAAATAGGTTAAAATTTAGATATAGCTCCCTTATATAGTTTCGTCCGATTTTACAATGGTGCACTATAGTTGCAATGTTTGTCCGATTGAGACAAAATTTTACACAGCGTACTGAAATAGCTCCATAAATACGTTGAAAGTTTATCCAATTGACACCATTTTTTGTACGTAATAAATGAGTCTAGAGTGCAATATATTATGTTTACTGGAAGTCGGTTCAGATTTAAATATAATCACTATATACATTTTGGTCCGATATTATATGAATGGTGCACGAAAGGTCTAAAGTTCGTCGTATTGACACAATATCTTCCCATATATATTTTGGTCCAATTGGATGTACAGAATGCACTAGAGACCCAAATTATATGCGATTGGAACAACATTATCAATATTGGTCCACTTTTAGGGTGGGTATTTGGGGAGTTTGATCAAATGTTTCGTCCAATTTGACTTTAATTTTTAATTTTGTGAACCTGTGAGCGGGCAGTATAGTTTGACAACTACCACTAAAATCTACGTTTCCGCGGATCTATATTTCAAGCTTGGGCAATATTTCGCGATATTTGTACTCTCTTGGCCGGCTAGAAATCAACAGCCTTTCTGCGGCATTTTTTCAGAATCCCGTAGTAAAATACACTCCATAAGTTTAAAATTTTGTTATTTTGCACAAAAAAAGATTCGGTGATCGTTCATTATCATGACAGCCATTTAAATTAGTTGGTCAGTTCGCAATGGACATTTTATGATGTTTCGCTTATAATTGTCGCGTCTGTAGCGACTAGAAAAGCAGACAGAAAAATCTTTCAATTTCATCCGCGAAATATCATCTGATCACCACCGAAAATTATAGATGTCGCCCTTGACCATAACCGGAACCCTCATACAAAATTTCGTTTCCATCAGCTCTACTTTTGGTGTGGTAATGGTAATATTGTAAATATATAGGTATAACTCCCACATCCGAATATATACGATAATTGTATCGATATAAAGGTCAATCACTCCTCATGGATATTCTACCCACTTCTCGGGCCTATGTCCTTCAGGAGCAATAATGTATGAGTACTATTTTTGTAAAGAGTACTAGTTTTGCCATATTTTCACGCAAAAGTCTGGGTCCATTTGACCCGTCAGTAATGCTTATTCCATTGTCAGACCTCTATCTCTATGTAAAAATCCCTGTGGTCTCTAGAGCGACCCATATTTAAGGTAAATGGTGCACAAAAGTCCCAAAATATCTTTCGATTTGCACGAAATTTGGCACAGCGTACTGAATTAAACCTAGAATGATGTGTGCTTAGTTTATATTTTCGTCCGATTTAAGGTAAATGGTGTACCGAAGTTCCTATATATCTCTCGGTTTGCATGAAATTTGGCACCGCGTAATGAATGAGGTCTGGAATGATGAGTGTTAAGTTTCCTGAAAATCGGTTCAGATTTATATATAGCTCCCATATATATTTTCTTCTGATTTTATGTAAAGTTTGACCGATTGACACACCATTTCGTACAATGTACTGAAGTTAATATAAATTAAATTTGGCATAGGTCACTTATTCGGCCCAAGGACGAACCCTATTGAAATTGGGAAAGATCGGTTCAGATTTAGATATAGCTCCCATATTTGGTACAGCCTAATCATTTAGGTCTAGAATTATGTCTGCCAAGTTTCGTGAAAATCGGTCCTGATTTAGATATAGCTCCCATATGGTGCACCAAAGTCGCTATATAAATTTCGATTTGCACGAAATTTGGCATAACGTACTAAATTGAGCCTAGAGTGATGTCTGCCTTGTTTCGTGAAAATCGGTCCAGATTTAGATATAGCTCCCTTTTATTACAGATTGATTTCAAGTAATTGACGCACCAAGGAACCAATAGGCTGATAGGAATAAAACGTTTTGAAATTACTATAACCTAACCTCTGACATGTTTGTTTGAAATCGCTTAATATTTGGATAGAGCATCCATATATATTTACGCCCGATTTCAAGTAAATTGGGCGTCAAACTCCTCATGTTAGTCAGATTGACATCAAATTTTGCACAACTTACAAAAGTCAGCATAGAATTACGTAATTGCGTTTTCTAGAAGTACAGACATAGCCTAACGGATGACCTATTTATATTTGTTTGAAGTCGATTTACATACTTTATGGATATTTCTAGGTAGATTCACATTTAGATAAATATCACATATTTTATTTCATCCAATTTCATGTTAATAGTCCTGTTTAATATACCCATAGTGGTGAAGGGTATCATATAGTCGGCCCCGTCCGACTTTACTACTTTCCTTACTGTTTTTTTTTTTAATTTGTGCAGATGCAGACATAGAAATAATATTTTGAACAATACGGTATACCGAATAGCATGCCTCAAGTTTGCTTTAAATCGATTTCAATAAATTTGTCCCATTGAACGGAAACTACTCTAAACCTGACAGAATGAAACAAATTTTAGCATAAATTGCAGAAACTCGTGTGTATGGATTGATGTTGTCGGTTCATTTCTAGATAAAGATCACTTATTTAAGTTCGTTCAATTCAATGTCAATGTTCTCTCGAAGGAACATTGACATGAAATTGTTAAAAAACATGTGTGTATATGGTTATTCAAAGTGGCGAAGGGTATTATATAGTCGGCCCGGGCGACTTTACAACTTTCCTTACTGGTTACCTGGTTGCTCTAGAGACCACAATTTGATCTGAACATAAGCATGACAGTTTTGATGAAGATCGGTCAACTCTGAATAGATCCGCAACCTTAGAGCTCAGTGGTAGTTGTGTAGGGTATCATATGGTCGGCCTCGTCCGACTATAGTACACCGCTCACTGGTTAAATATGACTTACTCTATTTACAACATTTCGCAGTTTTGTTCTCCATCGAAATGTTCTTCCAAACTGCCTAAGCTTTTTCTTGCTTTGTAATTTCAGTAATTTACGTCCTATTGCAAATGATAAATTCAATTGGAACCCCACGACCTACAAAAGATATTAAATTACAACTCTAAGCCAAACTATAATGTGATCAAGACCAAATGCTACGATTATTTTCACAATAGCATAAATAAATGTCCGCATGTAAACAGCAAATTAACTTTATGAACCTCTAAGAGAAAACTCATGGCGATTTTTACAATGGGGTACAATATATAAAATTTATTTTGATTTATATTTACTATCAACTTTTTTTTAACAAGTGCTCCTTAGTAAAAGGACTTTTATTTCATTTGAAAATTCGATTCATACAAAGTTGTCGTGATTGGCCAAATACAATTTTTTTTTGTAACTACCAATTTCCTGAACAACCCTCGTATAAAATTCAACACGTTATGGCATAAGAATGAAATGGAATATGAAAATAAATCCATCTGTAAGGAATTTCTTAGCTCGGACAAGCTATATAAATATAAGACACATATTTTCATATATTATTAGTGTATTGTTAGCTGGAAATGTCGACAACAGTTGGAGTCCACAATTAGTTATGAGTGTGTGCCTCCATGAACGTATGCCGCATGTTACATAGCAAGTCCATATTTATTTGCATCATGCCACGTACGTAGGTATGATAAACCAATTCACCGACAATTTATAAATGTTTTGCATGAATATCATTAACGTCCAAATATGTTAGAATTATTATGTTTGTTGTATAAGTCAACAAATTGCCAGGCTAAGAGAAACGGTTCTTGAAATGAGAAAATAGGGAAACTCGAGGTTTGTTAATAGAGACGAATTATTTAAAAACTAGTATATTTACTGTTGTGATTAGAAAATACGGATGACGTTGGTTCGGATAGATACCGAGCAACGGCTCTGATTGGCTTTAATATGGCAAGGCCCATTCTTATCTTGGTCCCTCTTTACTCTCAATTATGGACACAGACTTCCCCGCAATGTCAACTGGGGTATCTAAATTCATCACCCGATGAAAAAGCAACGAAAAAGAAAACTAAACCCCCAAATGTTGACGACACCCCAAACGTATAAAGGAGCACGATCTGCGAAACTGCACTTGGAATGTGCGCACGTTGTACAGAACAGGCGCAGTGTTCGCTTTGGCGGATGTACCCAAGAAGTACAAAGACGATATTATTGCCTTACAGGAAATGCGATGGGAAGGGACAGGCGTAAGTTAATCAGATGATTACGCCCTGTATTATAGCTGTCATGAAACGAGACATGAATTTGGCTGCGGATTTATGGTTAACAGGAGAATAAAAGACCTCGTCTCCAGATTCACTCCAGTACATGAGCGAATTGCTATAATCCGTATAAAATCGAAGTTCTTCTACATCAGTCTCATTTGCGCCCATGCTTTAATGGAATACAAAGATGAGCAGACCAATGATATATTTTGCGATCGCCTAGAAACAGCATATGACCGCTGCCCTGGCGATGATATTAAAATTCTTCTAGGAGATTTTAAATCAAAAATCGGAAGGGAAAATATATTCGGCCCCACCATTGGGAAATTCAGCCTCCATGATGAAACATCAGACAACGGCAACGGTTGATTGTCTTTGAGGC
Source organism: Musca vetustissima (assembly GCF_032173495.1). Lineage (NCBI taxonomy): Eukaryota > Metazoa > Arthropoda > Insecta > Diptera > Muscidae > Musca > Musca vetustissima. Next base: position 134,107 of record NW_026873981.1, read on the forward strand.
AGCAAAAAACATGGTAGTTAGAAGCACCAGATTCAAGTATATCGATATACACATGGCCAATTGGATTTCTCCCGAACGAACAACGGGAAATCAAATCGATCATGTAGTTATAGACGGAAGCGAATATCGATTCGGACCATTACCTTGTGGCAGCCAAGGTACGCACCCGTCTTAATGTAGCAGCAAAGGTGCGATCTAATGTAACACGGAAATTTGACGTCGAAAAGCTTCAAACACAACAGATAGCAGAAGCTTACTCCGCTCAACTTACCCAACTGCTTGACGAAAGCACCCCTTGTCCCGATAATAATATAGAAGCACAATGGCAGAGAATTGCCCACTCCCTACAAACTGCAGCAAAAGCAACACTTGGGTACCAAAAACCACCATCAAGAAAACCGTGGTACGAACAGGAGTGTCGTAATGCTACTGATATGAAAAACGCAGCGTATAGGGAAATCCTGCGGACAGTAGCAACAAGTAATGCGATGGAGAACTATCGGGAGAAAAGGAGAGAGGAGAAACGTATTTTCAGAAAAAAAGAAGAAAGAGCAAGAAAAACTTGAGCGTGAGCAAATGGAGATGTACCGAAATCAGAATGAAGTCCGAAAATTCTACAAACGGCTAAAACACCAAACCGAAGGCTTTGGTGCAGGCACATCCTTCTGTAGAGAAAAAGAATGCCCAATGATTGAAACCTCAGCATTCTGTGTCCCGTGCACAAAAAAGAGACATGACGATATGTGCCAACTATAGAGGAATAAATCTCCTTCCCATCGCATATAAAGTGCTATCCAGCTTGATGTGTGAACGATTGAAGCCAATGGTCTATGCCATTATTGGACCATACCAATGTGACTTCAGACCTGGCAAATCCACCACTTACCAGATTGTCACTCATTCCACCTATTCGACGAATATAAAGCCGCATTCGACAGCCCTATCCGTTCAGAGGTGTATAAAGACATGTCTGCGTTTGGCTTTCCTGCAAAAAGAATTCGGCTATGCAGGATAACTTTAACAGGCACAAGATCAGCAGTTAAAGTCGGAAAGGACCTCTCGGAGCCCTTTAAACCGAACAAGGATTCAGACAAGGTGATGGTGGTGGTGTGACCTTTTCAACATCCTGCTGGAAAAGGTCATACGAGATGCAAAAATGAACAGAAATGGCAGTCTGTACACCAAACAACACATATTACTCGCCTACGCCGATGACATCGGCATATTGGGTCGAACATTGAGAGCGGTAACAGCCACCTTTGAACAAACTGAGAAGGAGTTTGCCAAAGTGGGTCTGGCAGTAAACGGCGAGAAGACCAAGCTGATGGTATCAACGCCCAAGACGTCCAGTAGACTCGAACCAACTGTGGAACGTGAGAACTACAGAGGTAGTCATAGATTTTATATACCTTGGTACCGCCATAAATAAAACGAATGACATCAGTTTTGAAATTCGGAGAAGGATAGTGATGGCATTTCGCTATTTCCTCGGACGGATTTTCTAAGCTACTAGATGAAACTGTAGTCTAGCAACACAGCCATCAATTTGTCATTAGTCACTCGCATACTTCCTGAAGCCCCTCTGCTTACTAGCAGAGGTGAAGCATACAGGCCGATTTCACTTCTGTCGCCAGTAACAAAGACACCAATAAAGAACAGAACCTGAACATACCGTGCAAAAGACAAGTTTGGTAGCCCTCGACATATCGAAGGTCTTCTCCGGAGTTGTTCTGATATTTCACATATATCACATAGATATTGTGATATATGCGGTTGATTATATGGTCATGGTGTCATGCATATGTGAAAGAATAAACATGAACATAGCTGATCTTTTAAGTTTTTTTTTCCATCTGAGGAATATGAAAATTTCGGCAATAAAATAGATTCTCATAACCAATTACCCCAAGATAATGGGGTTCAAAGGTTTTTCAAATCATGGTAGGAACAATTACCTCAGAAATTTGGGGTGCCGAAAAGGACACCTTATTGACAGCATATCAATGATAAACTTTGGGGCCCAGTATGGAATTTGAGTGATACGCAGTGGAAGAAGATTAAGACCTGCCCTGAGAACTGGGATATAGTGTCTCTTCATGATACCAGTGGACTCGTCCATCGTCGCACAGAAATTTTGTTGATGTTTGGGTGTTATCGTCGGTTGAGTAGCTTTACGTCAATACATAGACTTAACTGTTTCCAGATTCCCTGTGGACGCAGCCCATACAGGTTGCAATCTAACTACATTTTAATACATAGTAGTCAGATCCTCACAAAACATTTTCTCCATTACTAATTCCAAAACAACTAACCTTCGTTAAAATTCTTGGGTTAACATTTATTTCTCTGCTCACTCAAATACCATGCAACTTCCACCAAAAACCATACCTGAACTTCTATCAACTCCAAAATCGTTATGATTAATTGCCATGGCTTTATATGACGTTGTCTCCAAATAGTTGCCGATATTTCTCTATCATAAGTAAATTGTCATTAATTTTAAAGTAGTTAGAAAAAACTAAGTTGACCGTCGTAGAATAAAGCACAGCAAAGAAATTCATTAACACCTGACAACTTTATTTGGACAACCTACACCTTGTTCAAGCATAAATAATATTTTTGTACGGAATTCTCCAGAGGAGCACGCGCTCCGAACAAGAGCGACGACAAGTTGCTACAGTTATGTTTCATATCTTGAAAAAAACCTAAACAACAAAATTCATATTTAATAGTTACGCACTGCCAACAAGCGGCAAATGCCAAAAAACAACCTGAGGTATTCAGTCAATGTTCTTGACAATGAGCGTCGTAGTCGTCGTTGTTGTTGTCGCTAGTTTTTGTGGCTACACTAAAACTTAGCCAATAGTGCTAGTTGGCCAAGTTGGCGCTCTACGTATGTAGCGTACATACATGCGAACGTACAAATATTGCTACAGTTTATTAATTAAATCACCTGAACAAGAAGAGTACAATGTTGACTGCCTACCTCCTGGCCTGGCTGTTGGCCAAACACCTTCGCAACTAAGTGATTGCAATTTTAAGCTAAATTTATAATCTTGTCACAGTGCCAACAACAACAACAAGAAACTGTGAAAATAGTGACAAATCTTGTAGCTTGACTCCGGCAACAGTCAAGAACAAGCAACTGGATTTGCTGCGTACCAGCTGGCCTGGCATGGTCTGGCACTGGCCCAGGCACCCCAATACGAATGCGTGAATAATTTCGGCCACAACATTTCATGTTAGCCTGGCATGTTCACAATCAAGTGCGTGAGAAGTAATGATTCCGATATGTGGGCTGAACAAACAAACAAGTGTTGATTTAGATAAATTATCAAACGACTGCATAGCAAACCTCTTTAATTTATATTTTCCACTTTTGTACGGTGCGATTTTTTTGGGAGTACTGCAAATTGATAATGACAACCGAAAAATGTCAAGTATTTTCCAAATTCGGAATCCGTTTACTTTCGAATATTTCTAAGGTGACGAATATAGTGGCAAGTTTAGAGATAACATTAGCATGCTGCAAATACATTTACATTTATATTGAAAGCATAAATATATCGACAATAATATGCCAGGGTCCAGTTTTATTGCACCAATGAGACAGACATACATATATATTTGCTGAAAGTTAAATTGTATTCCACCTTAATCGTATGATTGCTTTACAATTTAAATAGGAAATCGGGAAGATGGATCTCCAACCCGGAATGTCATTAACTATATTTTGGTAAAGCTTTTACATCAACAAACGGTTCAATGGAAGGACATGCATATACGAATCTTTAATTTCGGCCAGGTCACTATGTACTATGTAGTTTTTATACCCTACACAACTATGTTGTCAGGGTATTATAGCTTTGTGCAGCCCCAAAAGTTTGTAACGCCGCGAAATATTGGCACTAGACCCACCATTAAGTATACCGATCGTCATATCTCGACTAGCTGAGTCGATCTAGACATGTGTGTCCGTCCGTCCGTCCGTCTGTCCATTATAATTTGTAAACACGATACAGGCCACAGTTATGGACCAATCTTCACGAAATTTTGCATGTAGGATGGGTTCTGGCCAATGAAGACCCCTATTGTTTTTGATAAAGATCGGTTAATATTTAGGGGATGAAATGGACCAAATACTAAATTGTTGTCGGTTTTTCTGGTCGCTCCAGAGGCCGCAGTTATGTTCCGAACATCGTGAAATTTTACATGGAGAAGGCGATCGGGCCTAAGAATAAGCATGCCTGTTTTGATAAAGATCGGTCAATATTTAGCGGGTCAAATGGACCCTGGCTTTTGTGTGAAAAATTACAAAATTTTTATTCTGAGGCGTATATACTCGCTCCTAAAGGACATGTACTCGAGATGTTGATAGCATGTCCAAGATGAGTTGTTGACCTTCAAATTGATACCAATTATATGGCTGCATGTACTCCGATGCGGGAGTGATACGTAATTAAGTAAAGGTGACTATGTGCATATTATTACTATTACTCCATTAGAGGACGGAAATGTCGCGCTGATCGCTTTGAAATTGTACATGAAGTTCCGATTATGGTCAAGGACGACACTTATAGTTTTCGGTGAAGTTGAAATTTCATTCAGGGGGTGCAATGAACGGAAAACTTTAATTTTGTCAGATTTACTAGTCGCTCTAGAGGCAATTATTATATACAGAACATCACATATTTTTTTATTTAGATGTTGATCGGTCAATTTTCCGAGGGTCAAATCAACCAAAACCTAAAGTGACCAATTTGTTATTGTATGGCGTAAAAATTCACTTCAAGAAAAAACATTTTGGAAAATATGCAAGACTTAGAAAGAGGAGTTCTTCATCTATAATCGGTAAAAAGGGTGCAAATGTCACGAAATATTTCCCAGGCTCAGAATATAGAACCACCGAAAGTGTGCTTTTCGTGATAGTTGTGTAGGGTATCATATGGTAGGCCCCGTCCGACTATACTGCTCCGCTCACTGGTTATACCCTACACAACTATGTTGTCAGGGTATTATAGCTTTGTGCAACTCCAAAAGTTTGCAACGCCGCGAAATATTGGTCCTAGACCCACCTTTAAGTATACCGATCGTCATATCTTGACTAGATGAGTCGATCTAGACATGTGTGTCCCTCCGTCCGTCCGTCTGTCCATTATAATTTGTAAACACGATACAGGCCACAGTTATGGACCAATCTTCACGAAATTTTGCATGTAGGATGGGTTCTGGCCAATGAAGACCCCTATTGTTTTTGAAAAAGATCGGTTACTATTTAGGGGATGAAATGGACCATAAACTTTATTTTTGTCGGTTTTTCTGGTCGCTCCAGAGGCCGCAATTTTTGCATGGAGAAGCGGATCGGGCCAGAGAATAAGCCTGATTTGATAAAGATCGGTCAATATTTAGTGGGTCAAATGGACCCTAAATTTTGTGTGTAAAATGACAACATTTGTATTCTATAGCGTATATATTTACCACTGAAGGACGTAGACCCGAGAAGTTGATAGTATATCCAAGAGGAGCGGTTGATCTTTTAATTGATACCAATTATATTGTCGTAGGTATTTTAGGTGATGATCAGATAATAATTTTTCGGATGAAGTGGACCGAAAACTTAATTATTTGTACTTTTCGAGTCGAAAGCCGAACATCACAACACAACCCACGGTGAAGGGAATCTGGACAGGTATGTAGAGGGGCTGTACTGATTATTAGTAACATTTGCTGACCACTAGCCAGTCAAAAGTGTGCAAATACCTATACTGAAAATTTCCGGCGAAGACATTTCAATGCCTCCAAGAAGCCGTAATGGTAAATTAAAGCCATATTTGTGAGGGCAGAGGCAGATATTTTCTGCGAAGGTATTTCTAGCAAACATTTTCAAGAAATCTATGGTTAGTGCAAATGTACAATGAATTAAATTTTATTATCAAAATGCGTGCTCTGTTAAGGGGACCCCACCCATTCTCAATTTCAAATTTCGACGATTCTAAACCGGCTAACAAATAAGTATAGGGGAGAGCTCTATATATCAGTGCTTATTCAACATATATAACAACTTTATGGCTGATTATTGTCCTCTGACACTTAATTATAAAAAATAGTACCTAAAAGATATAAAAAAATAGTATTAGTTAAAAAATTTTACAGTTTTGTAAAAAAAGTCAAATTCGCCGAATGTGCCCCAACCCGGGGTAGCTTCGGCATTTGATGGGGCACATTCGGCACCATTGTCATAGCCGGGCAATTGTCATCGCTATCAGTCTGGTTGAAATTCTTATAATTTAAATGCTCTATTTGGTTTTAATACGCCACACAATGTTTGAATTATAGGACTTTATTTTCTAGCGGCGGACGTTTACATCTCAAGGTCGCACATACCATCAGAAATAGGGGTTTTCTATCGCATTTTCGTCAATACAAGCACGTTTGATCTTATATATGCAATTTCGAACCATATTAAAGAATTAGTTTTAAAGACAAACTAAAAAACATTTTAATGAAATAATATAACACAATCTGTATATGGCCGAATGTGCCCCACTTTAAAATGCCGAATGTACCCCGAATGTACTTTTTATAGTTTTTTTTTTAATTTTTTTTTCGATCAGATTTGTAAAAACATTATATTTTTAAATATTTCTATTATAACACACATCGTAGTTAACCACTTTTTAATAATATTGTTTTAAAAATTTAAAAAGTTTTATACATGAAATACTTACGAAATGGAATTGAAATATTACAGAAACATCTATAAAAATACAAAAACCCATGTATCTAAATAAGCTTATTAGCTAGAAATTTCAAACTTTGTGTCAGTTATTTATTTCGATATTCGATACCTATGTATCGAAACTAGTGATGTACGGTGAGAGCTTCATATCGAAAACGGGATTGCCGAAGGTGCCCCGATGCCGAAGGTGCCCCAGTCTCCCCTACATTACGTTAGAGATTGCAGATCACTGGAACATACAAATCTCAAAATTCCAACGCGGGGTTTGTTGTTTCGACCCTCACCAAGGGGGAGAGTGTGCCTTCTGCATGCTCTCCGAGTGATACAGCACTTCGGTGCTGGTGCGCATTTCCGCCTGTGGCTCAGCCACTGTGAGGTAGGCCAATAGGAATGTACTCACACTAAACTCCTCAAGATATCTGGCTCTGGTATTTGACTATTATTAACTTCGAAAATTTGTAAAATAGCGGGCATAGGAAACTTTATTTTTTTTATTATTTTTTTTTTTTTTTAAATCGTCAATTTTTGACCGCAAACCAATCAGAGAAATAAGGAAGATCTTCACAGATCGGAGATGTCTAAATCGATTTCAACGAAATATTACAGACAAAATTCTATACTATTTTCAATTCTCCATCCCAATTGGGTCTCAGTCCGAGAAAACAGTAGGGTTTTGGTGCACCATTAATATAAAATCGGACGAACAAGTAAATGGGAACAATATCTAAATCTAAATAGATTCTAATAAAACTTCGCTTACCTCAAATAGGATTTTATTCAGTACGCTGTGCAAAAGTTTGTCTCAATCGGATAAATTCGAAAAAATATTCGAAGTTTGGTGAACCATTTACATTAAATCGTATATGGAAGTTATATCAAAATCTGAACCGATTTCAACAAAACTTCACGTGCGTCAACCTGCCCGAATTTCTATTCGGACAAATCGGACAAACCTTTGAAGTTTGATGCACCATTCACAAAAAATCGGGCGAAACTATATATTGGAGCTATATTTAAATCTGAACCGATTTTCTCTAATTTCAATAGGATTTGTGTTTGGGCCAAATAAGTGAACTGTGCCAAATCCCATCCAAATCGGATTATAAATGAGATCTGTACTTGGCTCACAAGAATATATGGACACACGGACATTCATAAATCGACTCAGAATGTGATGCTATGCATATTCCCCCTGTTACAAACATAGGCACAAAAACATAATACCATGTACCGCAGTGTGGTTAAGGGTATAAAATTATTATTATAATTATACCCTCCACCATATTATGGAGGGTATATTAATTTTGTTTTCCCGTTTGTAACTCATCGAAATAATCATTTCCGACCCTATAAAGTATATATATATTCTTGATCACCGTAAAATTCTGTTGTAATCACTCTAGTGTCTAAACAAGTTGAGATAGATCGCTAAAATTTTGCTCAGAGTCGTCTTTTGTCTGTAGGCAGGTCAAGTTCGAATATGGGATATATCGGTCCACGTTTAGGCATAGCTCCCATATAAGGTTACCCCCAAACTTTCGGTATTTTGGGGTTCTTGAGCGCGTTTTTCAACCCAATTCGCTGAAATTTGGTACATTGGGTTCGTATTGGGTACTAAATGTTTCCACAAAAAATTATAAATATAGGTCCATATTTTGGGATAGCCCCCATATAAGATACCCCCAATTTTGCGGTATTTTGGGGGGGTTTGATCGCATTTTTCGAGCGAATTCGCTGAAATTCGGTACTTTGAGTTCTTATTGGTTAGCAAATCTCTATACTAAAAATTATAGGTATAGGTCATATTTATCGGGTAGTCCCCATATAAGGGTACCTCCCAATTTTCGGTAGTTTAGGCTTCTTGAGCACGGTTTTCAACCGAATTCGCTGAAATTTGGTACATTGGGTTCTTATTGAGTACCAAATGTCCCCACTAGAAATTATAAATATAGGTCCACTTTTTTGTGGTAGCTCCCATATAAGGGTACCTCCCAATTTCCAGTTTTTGAGGGGCTTTGACCTCATTTTTCACCGAATTATAAATATAGGTCCATATTTTGGGATAGCCCCCATATAAGATACCCCCAATTTTGCGGTATTTTGGGGGGTTTGATCGCATTTTTCGAGCGAATTCGCTGAAATTCGGTACTTTGAGTTCTTATTGGTTAGCAAATCTCTATACTAAAAATTATAGGTATAGGTCATATTTATCGGGTAGTCCCCATATAAGGGTACCTCCCAATTTTCGGTAGTTTAGGCTTCTTGAGCGCGGTTTTCAACCGAATTCGCTGAAATTTGGTACATTGGGTTCTTATTGAGTACCAAATGTCCCCACTAGAAATTATAAATATAGGTCCACTTTTTCTGGTAGCTCCCATATAAGGGTACCTCCGAATTTCCAGTTTTTGAGGGGCTTTGACCTCATTTTTTCACCGAATTAGCTGTAATTTAGTAATTTTTATTGGGTAGCAAATCTCTTCACAAAAAATTATAAATATAGGTCAATTTTTTGGGGTAGCCCCCATATAAGGTACCCGCAATTTTCGATATTTTGTGGTGCTTGAGCCCGTTTTTCAACCCTATTTAGGGATAGTCCCCATATAACCCCCACGTTTAGGCATAGCTCCCATATAAGGGTACCCCCAAATTTTCAGTATTTCAGGGTTCTTGAGCGCGTTTTTCAACCGAATTCGCTGAAATTTGGTAAAATGGGTTCTTTTTGGATACCAAATTTCTCCAATAAAAATTATAAATATAGGTCCACATTTTTTGGTAGCCCCCATAGAACGGTACCTCCTAATTTTTAGTTTTTGGGGGGTTTTGACCGAGTTCTTATTAGGTATCAAATCTCTCCACAAAAAATTATATATATAGGTCAATTTTTTCGGGTAGCCCTCATAAAGGGTACCCCCAATTTTCGGTATTTTGGGGTTCTTAAGCCCGTTTTTCAACCGAATTCGCTGAAATTTGGTACTTTGAGTTCTTATTGCGTAGCAAATCTCCCCACTAAAAATTATAAATATAGGTCCATTTTTTCGGGTAGCCCCCATATAAGGGTACCCTCCAATTTTCGGTATTTTGGGGTTCTTGAGCACGAACATGTTAGGGTTTTGAGATTTTAGGAAAACCCCCATTGAAATTGCTGAATTTTCTATTTGGTTTACAACAATCGATAGGAAGAATTGTAATTATATGTATGTTCCCTATGTTTTCATTTCAAAAATTTGTCAGCATTTCTAGCATTTCTATGGTGGAGGGTATCCAAAGTTCGCCCCGGCCGAACTTAACGCTTTTTTACTTGTTTATATTATAATAGTTATCTGATTTGTTCCGTGTGTTACGGGGAATAGTCAATTTTTACACTGCAAAGACTATTTAGTCATCTGTTGTAAGCATTCCGCCTTCTAAAGATATTATGATAAAAAAACTCAAATATGACGATAATGAAATATATCGGTAGACATTTAGGCATCTCTTCAATATAGTGATACATCCTGAAGGAATGAATTGAGACAAACAATTAAAATATTGGGTTCAAGATTGGCATATACCGGCCATTAATTAGGCATAGCCCTCATATAATGATATCCCCAAATATTCACTATTTCCTACACTATGTAATCAATATTGGTCCCCCTTTAGGCATACCCTTGTTATCTAAATTACAGTAGTTTGAAGATTTTATACTCTACCATGCTCTACCATCAGTCCACTTTTTGGATCTTACAGATTTTAGGAAAAATCCCCATTAAGAAATGTTGAAGTTTGTATTTGGTGTACATAATGGTTTACATAAATCGGTTTGTAGAATTATCGGTATATGGCCACTTTTTGGTATGTTCTCTATATTTTCATTGCATGTGTCTGTCAGTATATCTATGGTGGAGGGTATCCAAAGTTCGGCCCGGCCGAACTTAACGCTTTTTCACTTGTTTTTGATTAATTTTGACCCTTTTGTTGGAGAAGTATACCGAATGATCCCATCTTCTGGGTATGATAAAATATATTTCGATGTGTATAATTTCGTTTGTTATACTTAAAAAATTTTCAACATTTTAACACTTTGTTGGGGAAGTACCAGAAGGAGTAGATCAACGGGATTCATCTTTGGACCGTGGGTAATCCCGGAAAGGTCTTATGTTAAACATGTTGACTTTTATACAGGCTTGACTAAAATATTGCGATATACCAAGTTTGTTTCAAATCGGATACATCGTTCGTAATAGAATCAATTTCCAACAAAATTTTGAACATTTGAAATTCGGTACTAAGTTTTTGCATTTTGCAGACTCTATTCGTTCGTGTACTTTACCACGATAATAATGTTAAGCTTACTAACAAATTACCAGTTCGATGATTCATGTAATGGTGCGTTATTATTTTGCAATTTCACCTTATAACTCACAACATTACTTCGGATTACTTATGGGATTACCTATATTTGTTGTAGGTGTACTAAGCCTTGTTAAAGTTCGATGTAATTTCACACACACCAATCGCAATACAACAAACACACTAATGTCTAAGTAAAACATAACCTCGAGGTTAAATTACATGTAGTATGCAGTTCATTACGGCGAGTTGAGTGATTTGAAATTCAATACTAAATATTCATTACAATGTATTCTGATATGCTTCGCATTTATAGAGTTTTCACACAATTAAATTGATTGAGTCACGAGCATGCTCTCTTGTAATTTATCATTATTCTATTTCAATGTTAAACGTCAATAACTATCGATTAGATCGACGCACAATTAATAACAAAATAAAACATAACCTTTAGAGTGATTATGCCAATTAAAATGCATTCTCAAATTAAATGTCAAGACGATCATCGATAAAGTCCAGCTTGGAGTTTGATTTAATTTTTGAGTTCGCTTACAGCAGCATAGCACAAAAGCAAGTTCAATAGCAAAACCATGATATTAACATTCATTGTATCATCGAATGAATGGGGTCTCCTTTTAAATAAAAAATATCATTGCAAATATCCGTTTCGTATACATTGGCGTATCGTAAATTCTTGATCCCTTTTGAAAATCTCTATTCCACACCAGATATTTTATATTAAGAAGGAATAGTGGAAATACCACCCATTCAACTACCAAAACTACGCCACTGTACTTATTTTTATATCGAAAACCGAAACTATAACATATGTTGGTTGGCTGGTTAGTTTTGTTTTGTCATCGACTAATTACAATGAAATATTTCATGTACTCAGCAACGATTTGATGGTCACCCGTGTGTGCAATCGCCTGCTTTATTTTCACATGCTATTTTTGGGGTACCATTGCAAAAGAATGGCAAAGTAAACACCTGTTGGCAAAATACCACAATTCACGGTGAAGTTTCTTCTTTATTTGGTCCATGGTAAATTGGCCATCTTCGATTGCCATAGCCATCCATGTACTGGCATCCATGACAACCATGTGTCCTCAATGTTCTTCGACCACAACTAATTTAACAAACAAATTACAATTGACAAGATTCTTAAACATTTGGAAAATTGTTGTTAATGATTATCCGCTAAGTTAGTGTTCACGGTAAATGTTACATTTAAATCCTCCTAAATTGGATCCAAGCATTTGTGTTGAATGGGAAATAAATTGAAATAATAGGGTGTTGTCATTGGAGAATAATGGAATGTATATATTAAATATGACAAAAATATATATGAATATGTACCTAATAGGAATGATGCAGAATAAACAATGATTCACACCGAGTTTCCAATTTCACTTTGTTGAGAAAAATTATCGGGATGGAAAAATTCTTATGGTGATAAAACCCTGGCCGAGTATGTAATTTTTGATAACTTTCTTTATGGCAATTGCAGGTTATTTTTGTGAGGACATGTTTCAGTCAAGATAAGAAATATTTTTGAATGTCATATCCTGGGGTCCTTCAGTAAACCTTTCGTAATGAAGTCCATGCCTGGAATGCCTTTGTGAATATAATTGTAACAGACAAAATATGATCAGAATTGGATAACGTTTGGCACAGATCACTTATTTGGTCCAAAGACGCACCCTATTGAAATTGGAGAAAATTGGTTCAGATTTAGATATAGCTCCCATATATATTTTCATCCGACTTTATACAAATGGTGCTCCACACACACAATATTTGTTCGATTGACACAATATTTGGCACAGCGTACTGATTCTGTTCAGTGTGCATAGCGTGCTGAAATAGGTCCAAATTGAGGTGTGCGAATTCAACATTTTGCACAGCGTACTGAAATTACTACAGATTGGGGTCCGCAAAATTTTGTTGAAATCGGTAAAGATTTAGATATAGCTCCCACAAACAATTTCGTCCGATTTAATGTAATTGGTGCACCAAACTCCCAATATTTGTCCGATTGAAATAAAATTTTGCATAGCGAACTGAAGAATGTCCAGTTTTATGTCTGTGAAGTTTTATTGAAATCGGATCAGGTTCAGATATTGTTCCTATATATAATTTCGTGCGATCTTATTTGAATTGTGCACCGAACTGAGATAAAATTATGCAAAGCGTACTGATATACTGACTAGATTTCGGTTTTTCCTATTGAGTCAATATTTTGCACAGCGTACTGAAATTACTACAGGTTGAGGTCCGTAATGTTTTGTTGAAAACGGTTCAGATTTGGGTATAGCTCCTATAAAAATTTTCATTCAATTGTATGTAAATGGTGCGTGGTGCGAAGAGTCCTTGTTTATTCGATTTACACGGAAGATGGCAAAGCGTATTGAATTATGTTTAGAGTGATGTGTATTAAGTTTTGTCAAAATCGGTCCAGATTTAGATGTATCTCGTTTATATTTTCGTCCGGTTTTATGTAAATGGTGCACCGAAGAGCCTACGTTTGTTCCATACACAAGAAATTTGGCAGAGGATGTGAAATTTAGTTTAGAATGTGTTGGGTTAAGGATCGTTGAAATCGGTTCAGTTTTAAATATAGCTTCCATATATATTTTCATCCGATTTAATACAAACGGTGTACCAAAAATATTTAAGTTTGTCGTATTGGGACCAATTATATCAGTACAATATTGAACTTAGAATAACGATCACTGTTTTTTCATATACCTAGATGTAGGATTTAATGCAAATTTTGCAATAAATAAGAAGCGTTTCTCCGATCAATATACATTTTGCACAGCTCACTGTGCTGCATACCATATGACGGATGCCACGGTTGCTCAAATACCTCCAGATTTACATGTAGCTCCCATACATAATTTTGCTCTAATTCATACAAATGTTACTTTAAAGAACCCTAGTCTGTCCGACTTATATGCAATTTTTCATAGATTTAAAAATGGTATGGTTTATTTTCAAATTAGTTCAAATATCTATGTGGTTCACACATCTAATTTCGTCCGATTCCATTACAATGGTCCTACAAAAATGCTGTACCCAAAGTGGTGAAGGGTATCATAAAGTAGGAACCGTCTGAACTTTCCTTACTGGTTTCTTATTCTTTACATAACTACTAAAATTAGTTTTAACCACTTTGGGTTTTATGTCGGATCAACAAAAACAGTTTTTCAAGAGAAAGCTATTTTCAGTAATCTTTAACTCAAACAAAGATCACCCTTTGCAGATAAAATTTATAGCTGGCAACCGTTTGACTTGATGCTAAATTATTTGTTTCATGTTCGATTCATTGTTGTTATTAATTTTATTCGAGTCTCATACCATACAGCGGACTAGCGATATCGAATGACCCCCATCATTGTTGTGCGACATGTAAAGACCAAGTTTAATGTCAAAATATTTCCACTGAAAAGTTTTCACAAATCAGCGGCCAATGGTGGCGTTGGTCGCGTGGACCGATCGATGTCCACCAACAGTGTCGACATAAAGTTGCTCCAATAAACAAACAGCGTTACTAAAATGTTAAGTGCAACTCATAAATGTTTTGTTAGGATTTGAGTTTTTTTTTTTTTTGATGTTGTTGTTGCTGCTTGCTGTTTAACACCTACACGGGATTTCGTGAAACCAATTCGTAACAACTATAAGCAATCAAAGGAGAGAACCGGCGCTGTTAAAGCATAAAACATTGAATTTTAAATTGGATTCGTTTAACTTTTACTCGTGTGATTTGATTTTTAAGTCAGATTTTTGTTTTGTTTTTCTACTGACCTTTTTGTAGATCACATTTCGTTTAGTTTTATTTTTTGCTTTTCAGAGCGATTTCTGCATTTCATTATTTATGCTGGCGTTGTGATTTTGATTTGCAATGTTGCTCTTGGCAAACAAAAGACTTAAGATACAAACTTTTGTTTGTTTTCTGTCTCCTTTTTATGTGTCATTTAATGCCACTGCTACTGTCAATGGCTGTAGCGGTTATTTGCTCGCAATGGGTGGCATAAACACTTGTAACACAAAATTGTTGTTATGTTTTCTGTTAATAAAAAAGAAATAAGAGATTGCTGGATATTTGAAAGAAGTTATTTTGCACACTTTTGTGTTATTAACAACTTCCAACGTGTCGTCTACGTGGTAACTTCCAAAGAGTTAATTGGAATAGTTATTATTAGGTTTCAAATAAGGATTCTTGATATGTGTGAAATGTAACAATATTTGTCACCAAATTTCTGTACAATTGGATAATAAAAGCGATAATAAAGAATATATTCAAAAGTAACTATGGAGGTTACCTTGTTTCCTTCAGTATGTTACTTACAGTATGCTGCTGGGTATAATGTTTAGAAAAATGACTGTAACAAAAAATCAGAACCTTTAAATATATACAGTCGAATACGCTTCTAACGAATACCTGTTATAACTAACATTGTTTATAGCGAACATATTTTCTGGTCCCAAAGTTTAAAAACACAGTTTTTTAAACGATCTATTAATTCGGTCCCAACAGTAACAGAATAACATACTTGCTACAAATATACGTAATGCTGATGTAGTTATTTTTACTCTGACGCTGACAACCTTTACAAAAAATGTTGGCTGTAATGTTAGGTTAATCAAAGAAAAAACCAGTAAGGAAAGTAATAAAGTCGGACGGGGCCGACTATATGATACCCTTCACCACTTTGGGTATATTCAACAGATGAATCCTAACAGACGTCACATTTTTAAAGGACCAGTAAAATGAAATTGGATAAATAAACATGACATTCTGCAACCTATTCTAAATAGAAGCTATATCTAAATCTGAACCGATTTCAAAGATTTCAGGAAACTTAACACACATCATTCCAGACTTAATTCATAACGCCGTGCCAAATTTCGTGCAAACCGAAAGATATATAGGGACTTTGGTGCACCATTTACATTAAATCGGACGAAAATATATATGGGAGCTATATCTAAATCTGAACCGATTTTCACAAAACTTAACACACATCATTCGATACCTAATTCAGTACGCTGTACCAAGTTTCGTTCAAATCGAAAGATATATAGGGACTTTGGTGCACCATTTACATTAAATCGGACGAAAATATATATGGGAGCTATATCTATGTCACGAAAATTGCCATCTTAAATGTAGTGACATTTCTGGACTTGTTGCGGATGCAATTTCGAACAACAAGGGACTTCACTGGTGCTGTGTGGATTGCAGAAAAATTGGAGTGAGCTTTTACCGATTTTTCCAATCTCAAAAACAAACTTTTCTGCAGATTCTAGAAGATTCAGCTAAACTCTCTAATCGAATAAGTGATTACGGTAAATTATTTGAAAATTATAAGCTGTTAGAGAATATGAATTCACCACAATCATCTCCGAAGCGTCGAAAATCAACTAGGAATGCAAACAAAGAAAAACGCTCTGAAAATAACTATAGTACATCATTATCAAACACCCCTTCCGTGCCAATGCTTGATTCTACTTCCTACAATTCATCACCTATACCTAATCTTCCTTCATCCAATCCCCCTACGTCAAATAATCCAATTAGTTCATACAGTACTTCCGTTAATGATGTACCTCCTACCAGGCTTGAACGCCTAACAAACCATGATCCTGAATCAGTCGTCAATCCTTCTTCTCCTTATAACGTAACCCCTGTTGAGGTTATCCTTACTGCCGTCCCGCCAAAAAGAAGCATTTTCATTTCAAGACTTCCAGCGGATACCACTACTGAGACAATTGACCGTTACATCACATCTAAAATTGGAAAATTTAATGATATTAACATATATAAATTCAATTTTTCGCAACAACGCTCAATTGCATCATTCAAAATTACAACTTCTGATGAAATGTATACTCGTCTTATTGATCCTGAGTTCTGGCCGAAACATACTATAGTTCGTGAATACGTATATAGAGAAAGACAAATGCCTGATAATAATGGTTACATTCATCAAAACTCTGTTAACTTTTCAAAAAACTAAGCACTTTTTGTAATGATACATTATCTATAGCCTATCAAAACGTCCGCGGAATTCGATCTAAAATATCGAAATTGTATGTTGACAGTTTTACCTTTGATCATCATATCTTAGTAATGACTGAGACCTGGTTAAATGAACGTATTTTAAACTCGGAAATTCTGTCAAATAAATACAATATCTTTAGACGTGACCGTGTAAGCAACGGCGGTGGAGTGCTCATAGCTGTCTCCAATATATTTTCATGCCAATTACTGGATCTTGATTCTTCCCTTGATATTGAGTTCATTGCTGTCGAAGTAAAAAACAATTTGAAAAAATGTTTATAACATGCTCATATATTCCTCCATCATCACCGCAAATAATTTATGAAAAGCATAGCCATGCATTAAAAGCAGTTTTACAAAAAACTAAGCCAGAGGATCTAATTTGTATACTTGGCGATTTTAATATACCAAACATGTTGTGGAATTTTTTACCTGGGGATAAATACCTGCTGCCCGAAAATATACACAAATTTTATGAATTATTCTTCGATACACTTTTTGATCTTGGTATTTTTCAAATAAATTGTATCCGTAACACCTATAATAAATTATTGGACCTGATATTTGTAAATCAAGTGGATGATTGTTACATTCAACGAATTGATCCGTTAACATTTCCCGAAGACCAGCACCATCCAACTATCAAAATTAATGTTTCGTTTCCTACTGGAAACCAAATCATACCCGGGACTCAAAGTGAGAAATCCTTATGTTTTTCGAAAACAAACTTTGAGCAGTTACGTGAACTTATGCATAACACAGACTGGGATATCCTTTTGTCTAGCACTTACGATTTAAATGGTGCTATTGATATTTTTTACAAAAAGCTATACGATTTTATTGATATCAGCGTACCGAAATATGTAATTAAGAAGCTTTCTGGGCCACCATGGAACTCTATAGCTTTGGCAAAGGCTAAAAATGTGAAAAATAAACAATATAAGAAATATAAAAAGACAGGATCTTCCATTGACTACGGAAGATATTCTGTAGCACGGTCTGAATATACTACTATGAATAATATTTGCTATTCAAATTATCTGACAAAACTCAAAAACAACTTTAAACAGAATCCGAAGTCTTTCTTCAAATTTGTCAATTCGAAGCGCAAAT